>NW_020954557.1:36104355-36209431 GCF_900497805.2 Vombatus ursinus | reverse complement strand
CGGCGCTTGTAAACCAAGGCAGATGTTCTCTTTAAGGAATTTAGATCTCTCTAGATACCTGGAGAATGCAAAGGCCAGTTCTGGAGATCCAAATCCCCCTTTTCCCTAAAGGGAAGAAAACCTGAGGAAGACAATGTCTATAAAATTAAAGAAAGATTTTTACTAAGCAGGGAAGTAAAACATGTACAAGGGGACTGGCAGCCTATGCTGGTGACCCACCAAGTAGTGGATGGGGATGATATATATACTTTTCAAACAAAGGAAGTCTGGGAAATGGTGAGAAAAGGTGGGAAATCCTAGAAAGGAATGAGGCAGAGTGCCCTGTTGCTAAAGAGAGGGGGAGATGCAGGAGGAATTGAGCTGTGGTGTGAGCTGTGGCCCTTTGATACACAAATCAGAATGCATTCTTAGTGATGAGCAGTCCACAGCTCAAGGCTGGAGCAAAGACAAAAGATAAGAGGATGTAAAACAGGATGTGTCTGAGAGTCCCATTACAATTAGGGGAGTCTCTGAAAATAAGGGTATCTCTTGAAGATCCATAAGCCACCAAATGGCTCAGGGTCTACTTTAAAGCTGGTATAAACTTCCAGCTGGGTATATTTACCATCATTTCAAAGGATTGTTGATATGTCAAGCCACTCTGTATCTTAGCTAATACTGCCAGTCCTCATACAGCCTGGATAATTGTGGAGCTCAAGCACAAACTCACTTATACAGGCTCAAGCTAATGATTATGGAGAAGAGAAATCTCAAACCCTCAAAGTTACTGTCTGGAATTCTGAGGGACCAGATATAGTTAGCCTGGCCTCTGGGAAAGAGGGCTAGGGCATTCTTGCTACAAACATACATACATACACACACTATATATATATATACATATATACACACACATATATGTATATATATATGTATATATATAGTATGCATGTGTATATGTATCTCATATTTGTGTATAAATTTATATAAAAATTTAAATATATTTTAATATAAAATTTATGTAGTTTAGATAAAACATTTAACATAATTTATATAAGTTTTATAAAATTTATATAATACACATATATAATTTTTCTATTGAATTTTTTTTTATCTGACTCGGTGATTTCATCTGTGTAGGGAGCTTTCTGGTAAAGAAACTCCCTCTACTAACGCAGACTGGAAACTCCTGCACACTTCATAACTTAAGAGTTCCATAGGAACACTAAGAGATTATGGAACTTGTCTAGTTTTACACAGCCAATAGGTGTCAGACGTGGGACTTACATTCAGGTTGCCCCCAGTCCCATCTGGCTTTCAGCTACACCATGCTCTCACCTTGCACATAGTAGGTACTTAATAAACAGTTGTGGACTGAAATACCATAGACATGGAATTCTCTGACCCAGAATCCTCACCCAGAGGCTGGGCTAGGTAGAGCCTGACAAGATTTAGGGGGTGAGGGAAGATGAGGTAAGAAAAGCAAGGCAATATTTGGCCATGTCCTTGTCTCTCTAACTTTTGGAACTTGGTTGGATGCTACAGAAATATCCGGTTTCAAGAGATTTAAAGTTTCACTGGCTTTCTAGTTGAAATATGGCTTCTTTCCTATCACACTATTAAGAGACTTTGTCACCCACTTTCAAGGGCATCTCTTTGACAACACAAAAGTGGCTTTTGGTGCCTTTTTTTTTTTTAAATAAAGAGCTAAAGGAATCAGACAGCAGCAAATCATAATTCTTCCTGAAAAAGCACTCACTTTACATTTTTCTCTCAAATTGCCATCTCTTCTGATATGTGCAAATACAGAAGCTGATTGGTAATCTTATTGCATCTGAGATGACCTTCTCAGTTTAGCAATAAGCCAAATGCATAAACATCATTTTCTTTCCTTTGCAATACTGATATTTATAAACAGATCATGATTTATTTCAGATGAATTCAATTTAGTGGATGGATAATTTAAACCTCCACACCAGACAATTCAAATGCTGGAGTATCCACCCAAATTTTCGTTTTACAGTTGTGATAGAAATACACACCGAATGGTCTATAAATATAGGAGTATGAGTGACTGCACATCATAAATATTTTATTCACAAGTTTACATTTCTCTCTCTATCATGCCGGTCTGTGATATGTAGCTGAAATATGCATTTGTGACAAACACTTCTAGCAGATGTGTGATGAACAGTGAAAATGTCTTGGAGACTTAGGGGCGTTTGTGTTTTGTTTTTGTTTTTGATTTTGGAAGATGGTGAGGCTACGTACTTCCTCCATGAAAAGATTGTTCTGCTACTTTCCTAACATATACCTTATGCTTAAAGGTCAAAATTAGGATAATGTTTCCCAAGAATGAAAGCCATCTTTAATAATAAGCCATATTAAAAATATAAAGAGAAATGATGACTTGCTTCCTTTTTATTACCAGGAGAGAAAAAAATAACAGTGGCTCACCACTTGCTGAGCACTATTCTTGCAATTAAATAAAAATAATAATAATTACTAGATTAGACGTGGCATTTATTAAGTGATTACTATGTGCTGGGGATACAAATATAAGCAATTAAGATAGTCATCTAGAGGGCACTAGATGACACAATGCTGAGTCTGGAGGCAGAAAGAACTGAGTTCAAATCTAGCCTTGACACTGAGCTGTATGACTCTTGGCAATTCTCTTAATCTCTGTCTGCTTCAAGTTCTGCCACTCTAAAATGGGGTTAATAGTATCTACCTCATAGGGTTATTTCGAGGATTAAGTGCCTAGCACATAGGAGCTTAGTAGGAGTAGGGGAAAAAAATAATCCCTGCTTTTAAGGAACTTACTTCTTAGTATAGAAGACACCATATTAAAAGGGACCTAGACTTTACATAGATTATGCCATTTGAGCCTGAGGATAACTGGTTGAGGTAGGCACTGCAGATACTATCTCCATTTTACAAATGGATGCCTCATCAGATGCCTAAATTCAGAGAGGTTAAGTTATTTGTTTAGAATTCTAGAGCCTCTTAATGCCAGAGGTGGGAACTGAACCAAGTTTTAACCTGGTATCCCAAGTCCAAAATTGGTTCTACTGACACAGTGGCCTCTTATTTCATAAATAGGACTATAGTTTGATGAGAGAAGAAAACAAACTAGCACCAGGAGAATTCGGCTACTTTCTTATCAGAGAATGGATAGTAATACCTGTTAACTCTAATGTCAGCTTATTTGGCCATGCATCCTAGACAGAAATATTTGGATGTTTTCAACAAAAATCTGTCAAAAGGCATAGAGTAGATTGGATAGCAGGACAAAAAAACAAAAACAAAAACAAAAACAAAAAAACTCAACCACCTATTTTATTAGAAAGAACCCGAGACTGACATTTAAAGCCAGGAGTTGAAGGAAATTATGATTCACCAGACAGAGGCTGTCTTTCGTTGCCCTCAAAAATGGACCACATAAGACGGGCCACACTCTTATTTTCCAAGTAGATGAGGCACCAGATGTGTTGATAATGGCCACACTGAGGCAGGTAAGAATGATAGATTTTTTTTTTCCCCACAGTGTTCCATTCACCAGCTGGGTAAAGATGCTGACTCAAAGCAGTATAGTTGACTCATTTATTCCTTGGCAGACTATTCAATTTAATTCAATAAATAATTATTGAGTGACATCTATGTTCAGACACTTTGTTAGAAAGATTTGTGGACCCTACACAGCTCATATTGCTTTCAAAATTTTTGTTGAAGCATTCATTTATTCCACTTAAGTAACTTTTGTAGTCTTATATCCTGCATGAAACTTATAAAGCTTTAGGACTTTGAAAGCAAAGCCTTTTATATCAAACTACATCAAGTAGTCCTAAGGAAAGTCAGAATGATAGCAAGTTTAGAAAGGGAGAGGTCATCTCTATGAAGATGGATGCGTTGAATCAATTTAAAACTGTCAACAAATGGAAGATAGGGTGGTGGCATGGGCTGTTTAAATAGTGTCTTAAATTTTGCCAAATCCTTTGTATATATTATCGTTTTTGAACTTTGCAACAACTTGGTAAGTTAGGTTACAGGTGTAATTATAAATCCCTTTGTACAGATGAGGAAAGTAAAACTTGGAGGTTAAGTGATTTGTCCAAGGGCACATAGCTGGTCAGGGGCAGAATTCAGGATTGGAAGTCAGGGCTTTTTAATTTCCAATCTAAACCTTTATCCACTATGGAATGCTGCCCTGTAGAGATGAAGCAAAGAGGGCACAGAGGGAATAGACAGATGTTGGAGAAAGGCCAAAGAGGGGATTCAGAATGAGGGGTTAAAGAAGGATCAGGAAGATTTCAGAAATAGAACTGAGAGGGTACCGAAAAAGAGAGGGGGAAGGAGTAAGAAGGGAGAGGGGCAGAGATACAGAGAAGGCTAGAGATGGACAGAGAGAAGCTAGAATGGGGAACAATGAGGGAAGTGATAACTCTTCAGTTTCTGATGACTCAAGTATTCCTAGAGGGTTTTTTTTCACCCACTGAATTTCAAGTGTTATGAATTCTGTTTGCAAATAACTGTGCAAATTGCATCAAGTTCCACAAATCGGAGTCTCCTAAATGAACTTCGTAACCAGTTAAAGTTTGGCCTAACTATCTATACAGGAATAATCAAGTGGGTAAGAATGCTTATCATACAGATTACAATCAACATTTGAAAGGATAACCTATAGCTTTTCTAGCATACAGACATCTAGGTGGTGCAGTGGAAAGAGAACCAGGCAGAAAACGTGAGTTCAAAACTGGCTTCAGACACTAGCTGAGTGATCATGGGATAGTCACTTATCCTTTATCTCAGTTTCCTCAACTGTAAAAATGGGAATAATAGCACTTACCACCCCCCCCCCCCAGTTGGTTGAGAAATTTGCAAATTGCTTAGCATGGTGTCTGGCATATAGTAGGTGCTACCTAAAAACTATCGTCATTGTTGTTGTTATTATATCTTGGATAGTCACTGTAAATGGATGATGAGATGTGTCTAGAGTTGGCCAGAATAGATCATTGGGAAATTGTGAAGTTCTTTTAATGACCCCTAGCTTCTGCCTGAAACAAAAGTCTCTCTCTCTCTTTTTTTTTTTTTTAAAACACCAGTGTCCTTCCTGTGATGCTGCAGACTGTTAGTTCTGCTACACTCTAGTTTTCAAAGAATTTAAATTGAGACTTATGCAAAAGGTAATGCTGAGGCACAGAGTGGGTGGGAGCTTGTTTGTAATGTATGACAAGTAATTATAGGAGAAAAACAGTATATAAGATGGCTATCACAAAAGATGTGTAGGATTGAAAAAGAAAATGGGTTAGTTATGTAGCAGGATAAAGAAAAAAGAAAGGGACAGCCCACATGCTACATTGCCATCTTCAAGATGTCAGGAGACCTTGCCTTCAGCATGTTGGGTGATTGACCCCACCCTATGGCAAACTTTCAGGACTTGGACAAGAGTCCCACGGGATAGTCAGGCAGGCAGGAAGATTGTGATCTGTATCATTGGAAGGAGTATAGACATCAGTGAGATCACAGATCTATTGGACTCTTGGAATTACATATTCCCAGAACATAAGGCATATTCATACCCAAAGGTGAGTGCAAAATCAAACTCCAAGACCAAGGAATACTCGTACTGCTGTGCCTCCTTTATTCGTATGGATAATGAAGAACTGTTTATATTTGAAAAAGGAAGGAAAAGTAACCAGAGTATGGGGGAAAAATCAGCAAATAGGAAACAATATGATGCTAAAATGTAGAAAATGAGAGGATAATCTATAAGTTGATTAGAAATATGTTTAATCAAAATATAATATCTGTAATTTAGTCAACCCCATCATCAGCACTTACCTCCTCCAAGAAGGCTAAAATGGCATGTTAAATTTAGATTACAGAAAAGAACCCCAAATAAAAGGAAAAGCTTTTTCCTCCTTTTTAAATAGAGATATTGTTGGGATCACCACTAGAGGGGTTGGCAAACAACCTTCTTTCCATGTATTCTAGCTGAGAGCTATAAGAGAGAAATAAAATGCAGTTGAGAATCATAACACTTGAAGTGACTGCAAGAGGTCATTTGGAAGAGAAATGATTTAGAAATGTTCATCAGATGTGACATTGTGCCCAAGGGCAAAGGTGTACTGGGTGATTTTCAAGGGTGAGCTATGCCATAGGGGAACAATAAAATGAATTTATTGAGAAATACCAAAATATACTTCTAACTTAATTAAATGGGGGAGAAATCCTATAAAACTGACCCAGAATCTGGCAACTCTCCCCTTCATCAAGGCTGTTAATTAAGGTTGTTTCTAGAATGATTATATGCTTTTAGATTGATTCCATGAAGTCTTTAGAAATGAAAGGATGACTTAGGCTTTCACAAATATCAGCAAGATCACATCTGGCAGTAAAAAAAAAAAAAAAAAAAGAGAGCAATATACAATATTATCAGCAACAAACTTGAAATGACTGGCTCAGGCTAGATTTAAATGTACATGAATTTCTCAGTCAAGAGTATAGTATCCTACCTGACTAATGATGCATGTGTTACACAAAATCTACAAATCTCTAATTAGAAATTAGAGTGGACCACTTATTAGTTTCCAGAATGAACTAGTTCATCAGATTCACTGGTCAGCTGAGATATTACTTTAAAAAAAAATTTCTTTAATAGAGTATGTCACCCTCAAACTCAATCAGCATCTTTAAAATGTTTGAATAGGGCTTTGTAATTATTGTATAGCTTAATACAGCTGTATTTCTTAGAATAAATCCCACCAATATTTAGAAATTGTGTGTGGAGGGTGTAGAGAGAGATCAAAAATGCAAACAGTCTTGTAAAGGAAAAAAAGTTTATTTCTAATTCATAATTACATTGTTTTTAAACAAGGTATATTGAAGAGATGATTCTGTAGAGTAAACTGACTTCTACTCTCAATTCCATTTAGTGCTGAACTCCTTTAGTGTTATCCGTATTCTATACAAAATTACTTTAAATTTAATATGATGAAAGTATGTTTTGTATGAATTTACATGTATAATCCATATTATAGTGTTTCCCTTCTAAAAGGGGAAGGGAGGGAAAGGAAAGAGGGAATTTGGAACTCAAAACTTTAAAAAATTAATATTAAATATTTTTACATGCAATTGGGAAATATTTAACAAAATAAACAAAAATGTATTAAAATAAATTTCATATGAAAGGGATTTTCTCTTTGGCTGTTTGCACTTTGAATTAATGTCCAAAATGTCCAATAAATGCTCAATTTCATTTCTCTATCATTTTGGTTTCCCAGTTTCCATTTCATTATATCTGTGACACCTCAGGCAGTATATTATAAAGGATTATTATATTTTTTCAGGGGTTGAAGTCCCTTTGCCTTCATTGCCCTACATTATAATACCATCCTGTCTTGCTGTATTGATTCTCTTAAAAAAAAAACCATCTAATGATGTTATGGCTTAGTATGTGCTGAAATTATGGTTTTGATAAGTTTTCCAGTTCAGTCTAGACATGAGATTAAGTAGTACTAAGCCACTAAACTTATTAATCAGCTTTTTAATGCAATTAAGTGCTGTGTTGGATATAGAAACAAACTTGTCATGTTATCAGGTTTCTATAGTTCAGAAACAATAAACATTTTATTGCAACCGAAGTTTAATGAGATATTCTTTCAGGACTTTCATTCACTAGTCCTTTAAAACAAAATATATATAGAAAGAACCAGATTAGTTTTCCAGACAGCTCTGGCTTGTACCTAAGTCTCATATTAGCATGTCCATTAGTTCATTACTGAATATATTTTAATTTATACTAAGGCATGCAGTTATTATTAACACAAAGAGGGTGTCAAACTTATTTTAATTTTTAATAAAACTAAGGGTCAGCTTATCTTTGTTATATTTCTTTTATTAAGGATGACCAATTGATATTATATATAATTAACACAATGTCTTTGTAACTGGTATTAGTATTTAAGGCTCAGGTATAGATATTAGTTATGAATGAATGAAAAATAATTTTTATTAAGTACCTACCATGTGCTAGATTCCATGGCAGAAGCCAGAGATCCAAATGCAAAAATGAGACTCTACTCTTGGCTCTAAAATAGTTTACATGCTAGTATGGAGAATAGTAGTCAGGTAGTATTGGCCAAGTGTTGTGTTCCAGGGGTGCTGGGAACCCCAAAATTCAAGGACAAAAGACACAGGTCTGCTTTGAAGGAATTCGACTGAAGCCTTCTTTCAGTCAGACACAAGGTTTATAGTGTTGCCAATAAAAGCAGGATTTTAAGCATCTGCATCTGGTAGAAAAGACTGACCTTTTTTATAGGGAAAAGATTGTGGGAAGATTTGGTAGGATCAAAGAATGGCCAATAGCCTGGGGTTGTCCAGAGGTAACAGAGAATTGAGGTTGGGCTGGGTCAGAGCCACAACAAAAGGACAGGTGAAAGGCAATATGGGCAAGTTCAGGGGCTGGGTTGAAAGTTCAAAGGAGGGGTGTTCAGAGCCCATAACACACCACAAGGAGTGGAGTTTGAGTTTGTTTATGGGAAATCATGAAGATTGCAAGTGGAGACTTATGGCAACTGGTTGTCACACTTTTTCATTAGCAATGATACTGCCGATTTGAGAATATTTAGTTATTGCTTTCATATTATTGTAGAATGTAAGACATATGACACAAATATATTTCTGGAAATTCAGAACTATTCTCTTTCTTTTCTCCCATTACAAATGTGTATGTCCAAGCAAAATAAGTTTCCATGTTAGCCATATCCAAAAAATAAAAATAAAAACAAATAAACAAATGTCTCTATCTGTGCTCAGAGTCCATAGCCTCCCTATCTGGAGGTGGATAGCATGCAACATAATGAATATTCTGGAATTCTCTCTCTCTTGCTCTTTCTCTCCTTCTGTCTCTTTCTTTTTCTCCCCCCTCCCCACTCTTTTTTTCTTTCTCTCCCTTCTGAAGCCTTCCAAGATATCTAGAGGTTTACAGGCCAGATTTCTTTCTTAAGGACCATGCCTTAAAACTAGGGGTGAAGAACCTGCCCTAAACCCAAATCACTCTGGCTCTCACCAGATTGGTCAACAAAAGGCCCCAGACCAAAACCCTCTTGGTCATTGTTTGGGCCCTGATTGACTCAGAGTGAATGTAAATAGGAATTGTTTCTATTTTGGCCATAAACCCTGAGGGTCTTCCTCGCCCAGATTGATTTTTTTCTGGACTAGGTTAAAGAGGCCATTCTTTGCCTCATTTTTTTTTAAACCTAGCCTTAATCACTGAATGGGTGTTGCCTGAGTCAAACTGAGACCTGCTAAAGACCTTAGCTTTAGAAGGCCAAGGTCTTCCGCCATATCTGGGGCCATCATCAGTTATCCTGATGTGTATCTGACCTTGGGACCCAGATGGCTTTGGAGGAGAAAGTGAGGCTGATGACTTTACACAGCCGTCCCTCATTTAAATCCAATTCACTTGCATGTCAGGGCATCACCTCCATGATGTTCTTGGTGCTTTTCAAGAATCAATGACAAACAACAACAGGTTCCTTTAAAACCCTGGCCTTTGAGAAGTGGAGGAGTAGGGGGACTAGCCCAGTCTTACATATACTTTATCCAATCATATAGATGAGAGTGAATTAATGAGCCAACACACAAGTAGCAAGTG
This sequence comes from Vombatus ursinus, assembly GCF_900497805.2. Taxonomy (NCBI): domain Eukaryota; kingdom Metazoa; phylum Chordata; class Mammalia; order Diprotodontia; family Vombatidae; genus Vombatus; species Vombatus ursinus. The sequence goes on along the minus strand of NW_020954557.1, from coordinate 36,199,794 downwards.
TTTACACATGCCCAGATTGGAGCTAAACACTATGACACATAAAAAAAAAACAAAACCCAGACAACATCACCTTCTATGAGCCCTTTACAAGATAAAAGCACCTTGAAAAGAGACAGACTACCAAAAGTCATTGTTGATTAGGGATTTCCAAATGCCTGAGTGTATGCTGGGGAACTCTGTTCAGCTTAGGAAAGTTGTTTTGCAAAGGTAAACTCTCTTTTGAATCCAGGTGCTTCTCTCTTGGGCGTTAGAATGCTGGGTTGCATTACAAGATTACAGAAATGCCATGATATTCTTTGGACTATTCTAAAATGCCACACCATACAATTTTTAAATCACGGAAACTGGCAAATTATACTAGTTCAAATCGAATACTGTATGACTAAAGCACTTAAGACACTCTGAAGCCTACAGGGATTTGTCATACCTCTACAGGGAAAAATATAGGAAAACTGAAGTCATGTAATAGCATAAGAGGTTTTAAGTTGCTTATCATAGAGATCTCCAGGGTTTTAAACACAGTTTTAGAGAAGTAATTTTCTAATCAGAGGGGGAATTAAAAACCAACAGAGACAATTTTTCTTTACTGAAGTTTACCACTTTTTTTCTTTTCAGATTTAAGTTCTGCATTCTACCCTAAATTTCTTTTGTTTTCATTCCTCCTACCTTGGATTCCTTTATCAAGTCTTGACTGCTCTGACTCTTTAGCTATTCCATCTCTTCCCTTCCTGGACACCGTAGTATTTCCTACCTGCACACACCTCCCCCAGGAATATGGGTTTCTGATGTTGAATCCTTTTCAATTGTGATGTGAAGAATTGACAACAGCAGCAACAAAGTAAGCATAATTTTTTAATGTACATGATTTCAAGGACCCATTTCAGATTTCTGACTAGTCAAGCCTTCCTGGGACCAAGGGGAGTTGTACCTCTCCACCCCACCATCTTCTCCTCAAAAGCCATCCCACAGACCAGTTTTTGTCTCATCTCTCATCCTCCCTCTCCACAGGAAATACAGGCAAGGGATACACAGTGTGAAGACTCACCAAAAAAAGGGTGCAGACAAAATAATTGCACATGGGTAGAGCAATAAGAGAATATTATACCTTGCAGAAAAATATGGAAATTCCTCTCTAACCAGCTTCTGAGTAAAGTCCCTATTTCCTCAGTCTTCCAAAGTTCATGGGCTAGTTGTCATCTTTTCAAATCTTGCTAAATCACCTACACGTGAACTGAACCTATCTTCATTTGTAGACAGCTTTGTCAGTATCCTCTCCAGGTAACTAAGCCAAAACAAAAGCATCATGCTCCTGGAGTGGGGCATACAATCCCCCAGACCTGAACTTCACACTGACGATATCTTGACAGCCGCCCACCCATTCATGGTATTGTGCTTCCTGTGCTCTCGGTCCTGTCCTTGAATGAACTGTCTTGTGTCTTATGATCCATATTTCTTTAATCAGGAAAAAAAAATCACCACTGTTGAGGTTTGTATTGTAGCACACTCTTAAGGAATCAGAGACTAACTACAGATACACGTTCAGATGGAAATAAGGCCTTTTTGAAACAATGAGCCTTTTCATGTTGTGTTTGGCAACACAAGGACACCAACAGTAGTATACCAGGCCTCTAGATCAAAACCAGGAAAGACTCTGGAGCATCATATCCAGAAGGCTTACTAAGTCCAAACATGAGGAGGTTCCTTTTAATTCAAGCCATCAATCAAGTTACCTAACATCAAACATTCTTCTGTTATAGTCTATTATTCCACCGATTTACTCATGGCTAATTATGCCTTTACAAAGCCCAGTTACTTACTAGATGATGAAACCGAAATACAGCAGAAACAGATTTAAATATTGTTAACACTCACCCAGCAAACTCAGTTCAACAATACTATCTATTATATATCTATGCTACATTCTGGGAATACAAAAACTAAAACAAAGCACCTGCTGCCCTCAAGGAACTTATATTTTATGGGGTGGAGGGACAACCTCTTCCCCTCTTCTGTTCCCTGTCTTCTCCTCTTTTGTCCACCTCAGAAACTGAGAATTCACATCCAAAGAGGGAACTATGGAATTTGAACGCAGATCAAAGCATACTATTTGCTATTTTTTTCCTCTTCTGTTGAGTTTTGTTTCCTCTTTCTGGTGGTTCCTCCTATTGGTTCTAATTCTCACTTGCAACATCACTAATGCGAAAATATGTTTAATAGGAATGTATAGGTATAGCCTATATCAGATTGTGTGCCAGGTCTCTTCCTAAATTGTATATGAGGATATAGGGTATGAGATAGCATAATATACCATATTTAAAGCAGCTTAATGCATAGAGTATTGATTTGAAGTCAGAAAGACTTTTTAAAAACAGTTATTTACTAGTCATTTAACCCTGGGTCAGGGAAGGAAGGACAGAAAAAAGCAAAAAGAAATATATATATTATATATATAATTTATTATATATTAGAAATATATATTAGATATAGATAATAGGTATAGATAGATAATATAGATAAATATATAGATATATAATAGATAGTATATTATATATTAGAAATATATTATTATATAATATATATTAGTCCCTGCCATCGAGGAATTTACATTCAAATGAGGCAAGACAACACATAAAAGAATGCTCAGTAGTGAGGGATAGAAGTACTTTCTACAGCCTAGGATTTTGAAGTTAAGAGCAGAATTGGGAGGGAAATGAAGGTGGGTACTTCCTTAAAAAGGGGGACCAGGAGGAACTCGCCAATGAGAGGAGACTGGCCTAGCTAAGGGTTCTAAAAGGTTAAGGTGAGGAAGGGGTAAATTACAGGCATGGTGGGCAGCTTGTGAAAATACACACATGGAGATAGAGTGTCATGTGTTAGGAATAACAAGGGCACAGCAACCTCTTGGCCTCAGTTTCCTCTTCTGTGAAAGAAAGGTGTTGGACTGAATGATCTTTAAAGTCCCTATTTCTAATTCTAGGATCCTAAGATATCTACTAATAGGAAGGAAGTTTTTCATTATTATTTCTTTAGATCTGAGATTGTGCATTACAGTTTATTGTTTGCCTTTAAGTAATATCATTTTGGGATGTGTGTATATATATTTTAAGGAAAAAAACATACATAATTAGAAACACAAATAATATATAGCAAAATCTGTTTTAGTTAAATTCCTATTACTCTTCTTTCATTAATATGCTATGCAATGCTCATAGTGACTCTAATAGAGTCCCCCTGGAAGCATGCTCCTGTTTCTTGACTCTTATTGCCTGTACCTGAAGTCCAGCCAACAGCAGAGCACATGCATTAATTTATTGAAATGTTGATGGCTTATATTGCACTTCCTTACTCTCCTGACATTCTTGCATTCCCAGCATGAATAACTACATGGCCCACCAGGCTTAAGGATGCAGTTATCCTGACTATATGTTATTGGAAATAAATCTCAGTAGGAAAGCAGATTAGGGCAGTTTAAAAAAGGGAAAATATAGAAGCTATGAAAAACCAGAACGAAAATTGATTTCTAAGTACAGTCAGACCTCATGCCTATTAAGGTTTCATGGTTGATTCAAGGCAAAGAATCACTGTTCTCCTTCTCCAGAATTATGCATGTCTGGAGATTTGCAGACTCCTCTCAACTGTGGTCTTCTGGGGCTTCCCATTACTGGGGGCATGACAAGGAGCTTTCCCAAGTGTCCATGGTCTGTGCTGTGTTTTAATAATATGCTATTCAAAGTGGAATTTCTAAAAAAGCTATCTATACTCAACAAATATTCCATTTTTTAAAACAATAGTTGGTTGTTTTTCAATTAGAATAAATTACATTTGTTAATTTTGGAAGAGATTTGAATTTGTTACTGTAGTTGGCATTCCATTTTTTTTGTAATTTCTCTTTCAAAAGTCAAAACTGAAAAACTAGACACTAATAGAGAATATAATACCAACTAAAATTTATACAGCATTTAAAGTCTCTAAAGGACTTTACATATTCATTTCATTTTTGCCTTACTACAACGCTCTGAAGTAAATGAGGCAGGGCTATTATCCTCATTTTACAGATGAGTGAATGGAGGCCTAGAGAGGCTATAAAGCTTGTCTGTGGTTGCACAGAAAGAAAGTGTTAGAGAAAGGTCCCACACTCAGGTCTTTCTGACTCTAGGGGCAGTACTCTGTCTGTTACACCATGTTGACTCTCCAAATGAGAGGAACTCCTAATATAGACACATAAAACAAACTAGTACATCCCTTGGCTGGCACAATGGGAATTATGATGTAAAAATTGTATTTACACTGATGGAGGAACCCCTTACGTATGGCTTTCAGAATTAGTTAAAGAAATCAACCCCATAATTTTGATGATTTATTTTCCTTAACATCAGTTTTTATGGTGTAGGTCTCTCTTTAAATGTTTATTGGCTTGACTTGACTCTTCTTACAGGATAAAGACAAGAGTTAAAAGAACTGCATATATGTATACTTATGGATGATATGTATTTATATATACACATGTGTGTATATATACATATATATAATGATAACAACATAAATAAATTTAATAGAGAGGATACAGAACTTTGGTCAAATGCAAAGGTCAGCATTAATATCATACTACCAAAGTCAATGGATGTTCCCCTCCTTTCTGTTGATAATGACAATTCACTGCTTTTGGGGGAGAATGTACTAGTAAGGTTTATTTGAGCATTTTGAAGAAAGTAGCTATTGTGTCAAAATAAAACACATCAATGAAAAACAAAAGAAAAAGGCCAAAGACAGAGGCTTGAGCAATGCCCAAGTTTAAAGGAAATGAAGCTGAAAGCCCTAGAACTGGAAGGACCCTTGAAGGTCACCTCATTCAACCCCTTCATATTGCAGATAAAGGCTCCCATTGGTAGAAGAGCCGGGATTTGAAACTAGGCCCTCAGACTCCAATGCCAACATTCTTTTCCCTGTATCATATTGCAATCCAGGGGATAAAAAGTTAGCAAAGGAGACAGAAACATCCTCCATGAACCCTTTCCTGATCTGTCTAGAGGATTGTGACCTTTACCTCCTTGAACTCCCACAGCACTCCATACCCTGTTAGAGCACTGATTACAGAGTGAAGTTATTTGTGTACTTTCCTCATCTTCTCAATTACCTAGTACACTCCTTATGTGGTCAAGGACTGTGTTTTATTGATCCTCATATCCTCAGAAGCACTTAACATGGAGCGCTTAGTAGACATTCAATAGGTGTTGATTGAATGGAACCCAGTATTGAATTGCATAGTGGTTGTCAAAGAGGGAGCAAGAGGAAAGAGGCACCTCTAATCCTTGTACTTTTCCAGGCACAAAGCACTGGGACCTGAAGCGTTTTGCTTCTTCCTAGTAACTCTGCCCCACCACCTCCAGCCCCAAGCCTGGCATCATGCTGTACATTTGCTTCTCTTGCTTTTTGAAGGGAATCTATTTTGCTATGTAATCTACCAGTATACCCAGACTCTTCTCTTCTGAGATTCCCCTGGAGAAACCCAGGAGATTCGCTTCCTTTTATGCTTCAGAGAGTCAGAATATTTCTCTGCCTAAATTTCCGTACTGATTAGGGAACCTACCTCCCTCATAGAGATTAGACCAACACATTTCTTAAAACTAGGGATTCGTGTGGATGAGAAAGCCCCATCACTTCAACTGAGTTTAACAAATACTCGAGAGCCTCTTATCCCTGGGGATCCCCAAATGCTTTGCAGGCTGAGCAAGCCGTTGTTCAAATCAGACATTAGAATCACTTCATTCACCACAGAAATGCAGTTAAGTGGCAAGTTAAGCTGAACAAGTCTCTTCAACCCTGTACCTACATAAAAGAATTTCTGGTTGAAACTCATAGACCTCAATTACCCTGGTAATTTTCATGTGTAGACTTGGATTTACAAAATCTGACAATTTTTCCTGGTGTTTTCTAACAGAATGATGCACCAGATATTGAGATAAAGGACAAGAGGTTATTTTACTGCAATTAGTCTAAAATTCAGGAGTGAACATCCTGTTTTCATAAAATGAAATATTTAAAAAACAAAATAGTATTCTTATATCCCAAGTCTGGATCTTTCGTTGTTTGATAAGACCTGCAATTTCTCTGGTAGAGGGAACTTCCTATTGACAAAACTCCCTCTAATAGTATAGGCCAGAATCTTTGCTTCAACTTTTGGTGTTAGGGGATTACCTAGAGTCAAGGTGTCCAACTCAGCCTACCAGTCACATAAGGGCAAGGAACCATATTAGAATGTAATTGGGGAATATTTAACAAAATAAATAAAAGTACAATAGAACACAAATGTTAATATGTGCTTTTCTAAGTCAACATGCAGTGGGCAAGAATCTTTATGTATGGTTGAGTGGACCCCATTTCTATTTGAGTTTGAGCAAATTATTTAACCTTTCAGTCTTCCAGGGCAGTGCTGTCAAAATTAATCAGCTAATATGTGTCAGAGGTCAAACTTGAACTCAGATCTTCTTGGCTATGAAGCCAACTCTTAATCTACTATAATCTGCTTCTCATTTTTAAGATAATGGTAATAATTTGCATTTCCATTGGGTGGGATTTCGCTAAATGGTAGATGGAAAGTGATGCTGTTTTTCTTTAAATTCGATCATTTTGGGTGAGGGTGGGGAAAGGAGTTGGGTCAAATAGAACAGATAAATGAAGCCTGATGGTTGAGGTATAGGGGAAGGCCAGGATTAATTTTGTATGATAACCCGACAGAAAGGAGGACAAAGGGGAGATGAGAGAGCAGCGGGAGGAATAGAAATATTAGACTGTGGCAACACAAGGGGAAAAAAAAAAAGAAAAGATAAAAGAAAATCTACGTATGGAAATTGAAGGAGACTTGAAACTATTCATTGGCTGTGGTTGATCTCAACCATTAATGCCTTGCCCATATTTGTTGGAAATTCAGTTCTATGAGGGCTTATCTAAAAATTTATGACCTACTCATAGCAATGGAAAGCAAAATGGGAATTTATCCTGACACGGATGTGATGTGCCGATAAACACAAATACAGTATGTAAGAATGCTAGTAAGGGGAAAATTGGGAAGCAAATCATAATTTATTTACACCAGAAATAGAAAAAAACCAAAACTATTCATTAAAAGCAACAGGTGGAAACTTTCAGCGTTATGGAAATAGGGTTGTAATTAATTTATAGATTATAAAAAAGTCTGCTCTGATTCAGTCATATAATTTCAATAGCAAAAGTTTTCTAACGGCCTCATAGTAGATTTGTAAAAATAAATGGGAAAAAATGGATTAAACCAGGGCATCAGGCCAATATAAACATTTGTGTTGTTAGCAATTTATTTCACAGAGTGGAAAATTTCTCCACAGAATTGGGAAATTTTTCCATGAAATGAGGCAGTCACCGATCTCATACCCCACCAAAACCTTAGCTGAACTCAGGCTGTACCTCTGGGATGAATTCTCTGCTGCAAGTGGAGAAATCCTTAGCCTTAGAAACAGGCAAGGCTCACTATTTACTTTATTATGATGAACAATAATCTCATTGGAGCTGTATACAGTTATATGTTCAATCGATATCAAAGTGCCTTGTTATTAAGTTTCAAGGATTTTTCTTTAATGTTGTACCATATTCTGCCTCTCCAGTTAATGAGAACAAGTCAACACAAGTGACTGCTTACCATACACAGTTTTATGTCACTGGGATTTTAACAGGAGAACACTTAGAGAGGATGTCTCACTGGTTTGTCATTTAAATTAAATCACTTATCATTAAAAGTCTCACTGGTTTATCATTTAAATTGCATGGATTTTAAAAGCCTAAGTAGTCTAGTCCCATTTCCTCAGTATTTATCATTTACCTCTTCAAACCAAATTCAAACCTACCTGACCCAGAATATGGACCTTTTTGGAACTTATAGCAAACTATTTTTTTTTATCCCAATCTATTACCTGACCGAATGTCCAGTAAATCACACAATAACCTATATCCACTCCTTAATAAGCATTATCCAATGAATGACACATCTATTAATCAATACATATTAATTAATGGGGTACTGGAGACATAAAGACAAAAATTTAATAATCCCACTCTCAAGGACCTTACCTCCCAGTGGGACTGAGGTGAAGGGGAGAGTTGTATGAATAAAAATAAATAGAAAATAAATATGAAGTAATTGAGGCAATATTGTGGCAGATCTAGGACCTGGTAGGGTAGAATAGTCCTCATGAAGAAGGGGCATTGGAAGTTTGAGGTTCTATGTTAGGAGGGAGTAACAAAAAGAGAGATTGAGAGAACAATGGAAGGATCAAGTTAGGATCAACAGAGGGTGGACTAAAAATGTTGGATTGTGGTGCCAAAGAGAAAGAGAAATCAGAAAATGATGTGTGAGAATTGAGCGAGCCTAGAAACTATTCCCTTGACTGTAGTTGATTTTAAAACACTAAGGCATTGCCCATATTTGTTGGGAATTGAAAGTTCCATGAGCTGCTTATCTAAAAATCTACGACCTAGGGGCAGCTAGGTGGCCAGTGGATAGAGTGCTGGCTCTGGTATCAGGAGGACCCGAGTTCAAATGTGACCTCAGACACTTACTAGTGGTGTGACCCTGAGCAAGTCACTTAATCTCATTTGTCTCCCTCTCCAAAAAAAAAATCTATGACCTATTCATAGCAATGGAAAACAAAAGGGGAATTTATACTGACATCTGTTTCATATGCCAAAAAATGCAAATATATGAATTGTCATGGGGACAGGGGACAGCCTAGGATTGATTAGCATTCATAAATAAGGGAATTAGTAACCATCAGTTGCCCATCAGTACTCTCTTGTAAATTCACAGCCACCAAGTGTCATGTGAGCAAATCTTACAGTTGTAACTGTAACTGAAGATGAATGAAATTTAATTGAGTGGTTAAATGTACACTGGAGACAGTGATCTGATTGTTAAAATTTTAGAAATCAGCAAATGCTACAAACCAGGGCTTAATTTATTGCTTTGTTGATTGTCTAGACTTAAGAAAGTGATGGAAAAAATGTTAATGATACAGATTAAATTTAAAAGTGTTTTGTTCTTACATCCCCTCCCCCAAGGAGAGCCAGTTGTTAAACCTTTACCAGCATCCCCTGGCATGCAGCCCACAAACACATAGAGGATCATGAAACTGCTATTGAAAAACTCGAGGTCTCCAATGGATATGTTGACATCAATCAGGAATTCATCAAAGCTATGTAAGTACTCACATGAAAAGATAAGGGGGAGGTAGGGAAAGGGGAGGGTTTTAGTATACTACCCATTCAATAGAAGTCAAGAGTAAGACATAAAAAGCAAAACAAAACAAAAAGCTAATGCTTTCTTAGGCTACATTAAGCAAGGCATAATATACTCAATGAGGGAGGTGACTATCCTATGGAATTTAAAAATCAAATCATACTGTAGAGATAGAGAACGGACCTGAGATTTCATTGCTATAGGGAACTCTCAGGTGAGGAAAGTCCCCTTACCCATGCAGGTTGGTACCTACTTTGCAAATTATAGTCTTAGAGAGTTTCCTAGAGCACTGAGAGGTTAATTGACTTTCTCAGGGTCTCACAGTCAGTATGGATCAGGAGCAGGACTTGAACTCAGGCCTTCTTGGCTTCAAGGGCAGGCAGCTCTCTATTTACTAGGCCATTCAATGTATCATATGAAATCAAAATTTTTAAAAACATTTTTAAAAGGTAAAAAACTGACTTATCTTTATTTTCTGTTATTTTTAAATTGTAAATTTCTGTTTTGGAATTAGAATACAAAACAAGTCATTAATACTGTTCTATATAATTCTAGCTACTATGTTATTATTATTTTAGTATTTTGAAAATAAAGATGACATACATTTGCGAAAGTTAAATGGGATTCAGAAAATGCAAAAAATTTAAATGAAACAACAACAAACCTAAAAACCAAAGAAAGGGAATTTGGGAAAAGCTAAGAATTATTGAGTGAAATAAAAAAAAAATTCTTGACCAAATAATGTATTTCTCCTAAATAATATAACATATAGTAGGAGAGGAAACTGTACATTGAAGACTGGTACTTACATATGTATCTTTATTAGTAGGTAGTTCATTGAAAGTTTTCTGTTCATTTTCCAAATGTGCTTTCTTGGGTTGTTTTGCTTCCAAAGGTTCTGTTTATTTTCCTCATTCTTTCAATAAAACTTTCCTTCTTTAATGTTTTGAGGTATCAGCTTGCAAAGGGAGGCAGTGGCTAGCCTCAAGTAATTATTTCTTCCTATTTTCCCACTGGGGGCAATTCGAGAAAGAGAAGTGAAAACTCCTTTCAGATGTCTCTGGGTCCTCTGTGTCACAACAATCTCTGTAACACGAGCAGCATAACATTCACATAAGGCAGAATGTGATAAGTACAAAGGGGTCCAGTCAAATTACTAAAAGATCACATTCAGGTAAGGGTTAAGGGAACCAGAGATGCCTTCATAAAGGAAGTAGCATTTAAAGGAAGGACAGCTAAGAGATGTGGTTAGGGAAACAAGGTGGAACATTCATCCCAGGCGTGGAGGACAATAGGCACATACCTACCATATCTAGCCTGGAACACAGTAGAGGCTGCTTAATAAAGGCTTACAAGTGAAATTGATTACAGGTGATTGATTGATTGATTACAGGTGAAAAGTGACAAAGGCCTGAACTGGTGTGGTTATGGTGGGAATGGAAAGGAGGATGTGGATACAGAGGTGAAGAAGAAGGAAGAGTTAAAGATGAGTACCAGATTCTGAGTCCAAGAAACAGGAAGGAAGGTCCTATCAACAGAAATAGATTAATTAGGGGCAGGATTGGGGAAAGCTGAGTTCAATTTGGGGGATATGGAGTTTCAGATGCCTTTGGGTAGCATGATCCAGCAGTCAACTGAAAATATGGGTCTGATGAGAGACTGAGAGTGGATATACATTTGAGAGTCATCTAAAGTGACCATTGAAGCCCTAAAAGTAGGTGAATTTGCAATGGTGGAGAACAGAAAGAGAAGATAAGAAGACTAATGGTAGTCTTGGAGGACACCCACATTAAGTGATGGGAGGAGGAGGAGAAGGAGCCCATGAGAGTGTCAGGAAAGGATCAGACTCTAGGCAACAAGACATCAAGCATTTATAATGTGCTTAATAGGTGCCAGGACCCGTGTCAAAGCTTCCTAGCTCTTCATGAGATGTGCCAGTAGTGTGGAGAGGAAAGCAGATATTTCAAGAAAGGTAGTTAAAAAAAAAAAGCTAGTCAATCCAAGGGTCATAAAGCCTATGAAGGAGTATCCTGAGCCTAGGCCTGGAAGTGAATCTGGTACACAAGGTTGTTGTTGTTGTTTGTGCTTTGTTCTTGAAGAGGACCATGACATTAGGAAGGAAGGTGATGCCGTGACTTGCAAGTGAATTGGATTTGAGTGAGGGAGGGCTGTGCAAAGTCACCAGCCTCACTTTCTCCCCTGGAGCCATCTGGGTCCCATGGTAAGATACAGATCAGGGCGACTGGAGATGGCCTCGGTGGTACACCAGGCATCTATGTTAGAAGGAGGAGCAATGAACTTACACTAATCCACAGGGCTCCTGATCATAGGAGAGTTTTTATCTGCATCTCTCTTTGCCCAGGACCATGATAAGATCTTTTGAGTCATGTCCTGAGGATTTAATATATAAAAGGTATGCTGGTTGCAATATACAAACAAATCTATACTGTTTGACACAAGTCTAAGCTTCTACTGCTAGCCATTTTGCATCTGCCAACCTTGCATCTACCCTCCTAAGCATGGTATTAAATTTGGTAATCTCACTCTGGGAAGAGTGGCACCTGATCACAACACAGAATACACCGGACAGATTTATGCAGTATTATCAAACTTGAATGACAGTCTGTCACATATGCCATAGCACTCATTAGAGAATTGTTGTTCGTCCATTTTTTTAAGAGCACCAATAATATCACAGGGTGATGTCTTGACTTTTGAGGGAATTGGATTCAATTGAGGCAGAGTCACACAAAGTCATCAGTCTCTCTCTCTTCTTTTTTAAATTATTTTAAATTTTATTTAGTTTATTCTGAACTTAAATAAAATAAGCATTTCCAAAGCATAGTAGAATAGAAAAAAAGATTGTACATGAAATTGCAAATCTATTATGTACAACTTGCTATTCCTTTTAAACACATAATAAAGTTATGTAACTTTCTTTTTTTCCCTTTTTTCTTCCTGCCCTAGAGATGGCTACCATTAGACACAAATGTGTGTGTGTATATATATATATATATATATATATATATATATATATATATATAACATATACACACACATATACACATATACATGTATGTGTATGTATGTGCATATATACACACATGTGTAAATGTACATATATACATATAGTATGTAAAACCATTCTATGCATACTTATTTCAATCAGTTCTTTCTCTGATACAGATAGCATCTTCCTTCATAGGTCCTTTGTAGTTCATTTGGGCATTTATAATAGTCAAAATGACTTTGTGGTTCAAAGAGAATTTAGAGAATACTAAAGGGAAGAGTGCTAGGTATTCAAGAATACCTTGAGCACTGGGAAAATTCAATTTTCTTTTTCTAAACTCGTGCAAGTTTAAAAATAGCTGTGTTGCTAAATTGCAGCTTTTAACAAACTATTTCTTTACTCTTATCGATGAATGGATGAAGTGACTGCTTATTTGGTACTATTTCAGGGACATTAAAAAAATGTTCTTCCTTCTTTCCTACCCTCCCAACACTTTCCTAACCCTCTGGTTTATGCCTAGAATTCCTTTAATTAAGGGCTGATATCTATTCAAATGCAAATTCTGCTAGAAGGAGAAACAATTTAAAAGGTATTATCAGGCATTTGTACCTTAATATAAATGAGTTTCAGATCCTTTCCTGAGATCAAGTTTGGACAAGGTGAAGGATGGGGAGGGAAAGAAGGTCACTGGACACCTGGGGAGGTAGGGCATAGTACAGGGGGCTATTAGACGGCAAGAGCTGGTGAGTCAGTAAGGACAGGTGTCCCCTATTTCACAGTTTGCCTAGGACTGACTTGGTCCTTAAAAAATGGATTGTAGAAAATTAGGCCAGAAAATAGTGGTACATTGTCCACACTTCAAAGATGAGCTCAGAGAAACCTGGGGCAGGAGTGGGGTAGGTAGGGAAATGATGTTCTTCAACTCTATATTGGCCTGGAAAGAGGACATTCTGTCTCATTGCCAGATGTCTGAAATCTATTGGCCTGCCAAAAAGGTCTCTTTTAATTTTCTTTTTTATATTTGCTCAAAAATCATTTTATTTCCCCTTAGTATTTTTGTTTCTGTAATCTCTCCCTAAGGTTTTGATGTCATGTATAAGTTTCAAAGGAGTCAGGCACCTAAAGAAGTAGAGAGCTAATGAGAAAGAAAGAAAAAAAGCTCTCTTTATGGGGTGTGCTAAAGGAATGGCCGTTCTTGATATGATAATCTTGAGAGGAAATGTTTGGGGTTTTTTTGAGGGGGTGGGAGTGGGCAGAGTTTTAATGCTTTTAAACACGATGCTCTGAATATATGCCTTATAACTTTGCTGGTGTTGCATTACCTATGTACTGAACAGTTGTGTGTCATTCTGATATCCTCCAGAGGGCGCCAAAGGGCATAGGGTTGATCACTATGGACTTACTGGTCAACTAGACATTACAGGTATAATGCCGGGTTAGGGTGCCAGACAGAGTATACCATGTGAACCTCTCAAGACAGGAGTGGCCCTTGGTGCTATGATCCAACCTGTAGTCAATACGGATCTGTTCCCAGTCTGAGCAGGTCTGACTTTCATATATTTCTAGGTGTAGGGGGGTGTGTGTGTGTGTGTGTGTGTGTGTGTGTGTGTGTGAGCTTAGTCACATCTGACTCTGTGACTCATTTTGGGGTTTTCTTGTCAAAAATACTGCAGTGGTTTGCCATTTCCTTCTCCAGATCATTTTACAGATGAGGAAACTGAGGTAAACAGGGTTAAGTGACTTGCATAGGCCAGATTTGAATTCAGGAAGATGAGTCTTCCTGACTCCAGGCTCAACACTGTGCCACCTAGCTGCTTTATTTCTAGATGGCTCTGATTCAATTCAATTAGACAAATATTTATTAAATGCCTACTAAGTGCCAGGCACTGTGCATACAAAGATGAAAAACAACATACCTTCTTCCAAGGAATTTAAAAATCTAATGACAGTGCTGGGGGGTAGGAGGAATATAATTAATTAATTAATACAATTAAGCATGATATAAAGTACAACATATTAAGGGCAAAAGAGAGATCCAGTCAGAATGATATAAGGAAACTTAAAAGATCATTTTTAGTTGGAGGGATCAGGGGAAGCTTCACGTAGGAGACATCACTGAAGTTGCACCTTGTAGGAAGATTTCAGTAGATAAAAAATGAAATGAGAACACAGTCCAGTCATGGGGAACAGCTTCAGAGATGGGACATTACAGAATAAGACTAGAGAATAGCTAGAGAGTGTATGAAGACGAGCAATATGAAATAAGGCTGGAAAGAGAGGTATTCCAGGCCAATGGTTTTCACTTTATCCTAAACACAAAGGGAGACACTAAAGAATTTTGAATAGTAGAGTGACATCATGAGGCCACTGACTTAGGAAGATCAATCATTATTTTGGCAGCTTCATGAACAATGGATTGGAGAAGGAACATGCTAGAGGCAGAGAGACTGCCTGAACTAGTTAGTGACTACCAAATAAATGATGTTGGAGGCCAAGGTCCTGGCAAGATAGGGACCGAATAATGTTTCTTTCATGTCTCTCAAAATTCATGGAAATTTCTAGGAGAAGCATATGGTGAAATTGTGGCAGTTCTGAGGAAAGGCTAGAGGAGTTTGACATCATTATTTTATTGATTTATTTTGACACAAAAGAGTGGTGGTTCTAAAAATTTTTTGGCCTCAGGATGCCTTTTCCATTCTTAAAAATTATTGTAGCCCACCCCCAAAAGCATCTGTTTATGTAGATTGTATCTATCAATATTTATTATATTGGAAATTAAAACACCTTAGTATTATTATGAAAATAGTTTTGACCTCCCTGATTCCTTGAAAGGGTTCCAGGGGTCATCAAACCACACTTGGAGAAGTGCTTCAATAGATGTTTCCAAAGAAATATCCAAACCATTTCCTACCTACCCCATCATATAGTCCCAGAAAACTATTTAGTTGATTAATAGAAAGGAATGACGAGTCCTTTAATTTTGACAATATTCATCATCATTGTTATTCTCTCTTGGGCAGGTCTAGGAGATTCTGGGCCAGATTAAACGTTGAGGAGAAGGGCCACACTCATGGCCTACAAAACTCCCAAATGTTCCAAACTAGATTAAAACATAATTGGGAAATGTTTCAGAAAATAAGTAAATATACAATATAATATAAATAATATTAATTTGTGGTTTTCTAAATCAATATTTTGGCAGGGATCCATTTCTATTTGAGTTTGACACCAATGCTTTAGCTCACCTTAGAGACATAGCTAGTGATATTATACATACACATACATACTCATGTATTATATATACATATATGTATGTTGTGTGCATGCAAGTACATACATATAAGTATATATTTATGCATACATACACAATGCATACATATTTATATACATATACATACATATACAAATATACATGTTTTATATTCATATATGTGTATATGTATATGTATGTACATATGTATATATGTGCGTGTGTGTATACTCCACTTTACATCTGCTACTCTGCCTGATTTCAACTTTGCTGAACAAGGTGCTCCCATAACAGGTGCTCCCTGATGTCCCCTCCATCCTTTTCTGCCTTCTTTGTCTCCCCTTCCCCTCATTAGATTGTAAGCACCTTGAAAACAAGGATTGTCTTTCTTTTATCCTCATTGCATAAGCTCTTAAGAACATATATATGTATACATATATATATATTTATAATACAATAACACCATCTAATCTTAAAGATCTCCCCAATCACAAGTGAACCTCTGTCTCACAGACTGAATGCTTTTGAGTGATTGTAGGTTACATTTTAGAGGTTTTTATTAATCGAATCCCCAGTGTTTAGCACAGTGCCTGGCATAGAGTAGTTGCGTAATAAATATTGATTGGATTTGATCAGAAATATCTTTAAAAAATAAAAATATTGCTTTCCATGACTAAAAGAGAGGAATTGTCTCATTTGGTTAGAGGGTTTCTTTTCTCTGTAAAAGGTGAAACCTTGGGCTTTTGAGCCTCTCTCTACCTTAACACTGTAAGATGGGGAAGATAACCTCTGGATTATTTCAAATGAAGAGCTGATTGTTCTCAGTTGATTCAGTTACAAAAGCCTGAGCTTTTCTGAACCACAAAAGAAGGTTTGAAAACATGGCCATATTTATCAAAATCAGATTCCATAAAATATATATCCTTAAAATATTTAGGATTTTACCTTGCAAAATTAATCATATAAAGTCCTCTTGTAGATTGATTTGACTATAAGAAGGATGGCATTGTGATTATACCAGTCTAGTGTCCAATATAGCTTCATGTTTCTCATTCCCTATTTTTTCCCCCAAAAAGGATTCTATATATTAGAAATATAAATCACTCTCTCTGATAATGTTATGCATCATGCCATGTAATAATAATATGTAAGAGCACTTTTTGTGATCTCCCAACTCATGGACCTTAAGACGACGTTTTACTCCATTTTATAGGCAGACCTTGTTCAGTGATCCTCTGATCACTGATACCAAACAGGGTGTAAGACATAAGGGACATGTGGGCTTTCTGTGGCTGTTCGCCACTGTCACAGAGAAGTTTCAGTGCCGGGTACAAGTTGAAGAGGGCTTTCCTTTTAGATGGCCAGGCACTGCAGATATTCCTATTTGCAGATGACATTTGATTGATTGCCTCAAATTCTAGAAAATTCAGGACCTCTCAAATGATACCCACAGTCACTTAAAAGCTTTCAGCCCATGAGACAGAGTTTGACTTGTGATTGCTGAGATCTCTAAGCCTCACTGGTGTTATTGTATTATAAAATAGATATTCTTAAGAACTTATGCAATTAGTATAATAATAGCTAACATTTATATGGTGCTTACTACGTATCTGGCACATGCTCGGGGTATGTTGGGAGGATAGGGAGGGAGGATTGTTAAACTGGGGGAAGAGGGTGTTGATCCAAATGAATGTCCTTCCTGCTTTGACTTCGACAGGGAGGCCAAGCAAGCAAGGCTAAAGAATAAAAGTAAAAGTTGATTGTTGCTGTGAGAAAGATTTGTGAAATTGCATAAGGTGCTGGGTCCCATTTTGTGCATAGGCTAGGCCTCTGGGCTTGAGGGGCTTGCAGACTCAAGCAGACCCACTAGCACTGAACACTGATTACAAAGAAAGGATGGTGGAGATAACATTTCTGAGGCACAAGAAAAGGACCATCTTTATAATCAGGAAAACCTGGGTTCAAATACTGGCTCAGATGCAAAAGAGCCACAGACAATGGGCAAATCACAGGAATGCCTTTTTTTTTTTAAAGTCATGGCAAAATACATTTGGGAGATATGGAGTGAGGAGAAATTAGGTCAGACTCTGGATGTAAGGTCAGGAAGACCTAGGTTCAGATCCTGCCTTGGATACTTTGCTATGTGGCCATGAGTATGTCATTTAATCTCTCATTAGCCTCAGTTTCTCATTTATGGACAGCTAGGTGATACAGTTGATAGAGCGGCAGGCCTGGAGTCAGGAAGACTCATTTTCCTGAGTTCAAATCAGGCATCAGACACTTACTCTGTGTGACTCTGGGCAAGCCACTTAACCCTGTTTGCCTCAGTTTTCTCATCTATAAAATGAGCTGGAAAAGGAAATGGCAAAACTTTCTAGAATCTTTGCCAAGAAAACCCCAAAAGGGGTCATGAAGAGTCAGACACGACTGAAAAATGTTTGAACAACCACAACTTTCTTATTTATAAAATGGGGATAATATCTGAAGTACCTACCTGGGGCACCCATAAGGACAGATCACATGCTCCATTGGTAATCATGCAATACTAAAAGATCAGGAAGAAGGAAGCTCCTCCCCCGGGCCTAGCATGTCCTCTGGCTGATGGATGTGTCAGTATGCACAGGAATCAAATAGATGGGAAGGCATGGATGAGATAAGTTATAAGCTGTCCTACTGGAGGGAGTGCCCACATTTGATCTACTCAAGCCTCAAAGGTTAGAGACCCACCTCATAGAACTGCAGTTGCCTTTTCTCAAAGGACTTAAATTCTGTGGAGGAACTCAAATTGTATTCAATTCTATAATGAATCCTGTGGAATTGTACAATGAATACAGAAAAGAAATACAAACCTGATGTTTCCTTGAGAGATTTCTATTCAGGGGGGAAATGTAACTACCATCTTCAAGTCTAAAGGAGCAGAAATCCCTTGGTCAATGTGTGCTCAATATACCCCCAAGGAGATCGATAAAAGAAAGGAAGAGGTCATAGATAATAAATGAAATGGGTTGCAAACTTTAAAAAGCCAAATAAATGTCAGTTATTGCAGTTAAGTGGCAATAGTGGATAGAGCACTGGGCCTAGAGTCAGGAAGATCTGTGTTCAGATTCAGCCCTCAGGCACTTAGTAAGTGTGTGACCCTGGGCAAGTTACTTAAAAGGCTGTTTGCTTCAGTTTCTTCATCTGTAAAATGGGGATAATAATAGCACTACCTCCTGTGAGGATAAAATGAGATAACTGTAATGCTTTTAACATGACTGGCACGTAGTAAGTGATATATAAACGTTAGCTATTATTATTTTTAATTATTAATATTTTAGAAATATTTCCTAAATGTGCTTGGTACTTAATCTGTATTAATGTATGCTGAATTACCTATTTCTATTTTGGCTTCAGAGTCTCATGGCCTGCTTACCTGTCCAGTCTCACGTCCTAATCAATTCCTTCCAAGTCATTTTGGAGATAGCAGGAACTTCTGTGTGTGGGCCATGATACCTCGTGGCATTTTTTTTCTAGGTGTTCCTTTTCTTTTGGTGATTTCTCTCTATTTCCCAGAGAACGGGATGAAAACCACTTCAAATTTGACCCAAGATGGATTGAGGTTTCCCGTGGAGAACCTGGTAAGAGCCAAGGGAGCTTACAAGTGGTCTAGATCCTTCCTTTTATGGAGGGAGCTGTCCCCATAATGAAAGCCTGGCACTGTCAGATCCCATTTAAAAAACAAAACAAAACAAACCAACTCCACACTCATCAAAATGACTTCCAAACTCCCCAAATGGCAGGCAATGAGTAGGCAGACTAGACTTCAAGAATCCGAGTCTTCTAAAATCCATCATTGCCTAAGCACTGAGAACCCCACTTCTGTGATATTCCTCCTGTGCTTGGAAGCAGTAACAGGAGGCAGGCAGCCTGTTTGGAAGTTAAAAGGCAGAATGGGAACTCCCCCAACATGATTGTTTAAGAGCTTCGGTCAACAGCAAATTAGTTTCCTATCTGCCAACACCTCCGAGGCCTTCCCCATGTCAGTTCAGCCTGCTCTGGGAGACAGAGTTGTGACATTCCAGCAGCTTCATTAGGTGCTACTGAACTCCCATCATCTCCCTGACATCGTCCCTACTCACAAAGAGCACTTGGAAGCTCCGGGGTGTGGAGGAATTTTAAAAAAGTACCTCCTCATTTTTAGCACTTGGATTCTCTTTTTAGCTTGCTAATATTTCAAGGGAGGAGTGCCATTAGCAGAATAATGGAGACATATATTGCCTCATGAATATGACTCATAATTATTACCTCTAATGAATGGCTTCCTGGTGGTCTTCCATAATTCATTCATTCAAAAAGCATTTATTAAGTATTTACTCTGTGCCAGGCACTATGCTAGGCACTGGGAGTACAAGACAAAATGAAATAGTCTCTCTTCTCAAGGAACTGAAATTCTGTGGAGGAACTCACATTTTAAAAAAATTTTGTAAAGAATCCTACTGAATTTTAAATGAATGTAGAAAAGAAATACAAACCCAATGTTACCTTAAGAGATTCCAAGTCAGGGAGAAAATGCAACTATCATCTCTGAGTCTAAAGAAGCAGGAACTCCTTGGTTAATAAATCTCAGTATTTTCCCAAGGAAGTTAAAAAAAAAAAAAGAAAGAGGCCATAGGTAATAAAATATTCATAATAGCATTTTTTTGTGGTAGCAAAAAAAGAGGTACACAATGGTTCATCAGTGGAATGGATTATTACTGTGCTATAAGAGATAAATATTAGGAATTCAAAGAAACATGGAAAAACTTGACTGAATTGTTACCGAGTGAAGAGAATAGAACCAGAAAAATGCTATGCACAATGACTAGAAGATTGTAAATGAAAAGAACAATAAAATGAATTTCAGAGTTTTTTAATAATAAGAAGTAGTCTTAGTAGTGGAGAAGAAATAAAGAAATGCACCTCTCTTTTTGTTGGAGGTGGGTAATAACAGGGGTGGAATGTTGCAAATAGGGCAGGTAGATGGCATATTGGACAGTGTGAAGGCCTGGGGCCAGGAAGACTCATCTTCCCAAGTTCAAATTCAGCCTCAGACACTTACTAGTTATGTGACCCTGGGCAAATCATTTAATCCCATTTGCCTCAGTTTCCTCATCTGTAAAATGAGCTAGAGAAGGAATGGCAAACCATTTCAGCATCTCTGCTAAGAAAACCCCAAATGGAGTCAGGAAGAGTCACATATAACTGAAATGACTGAACAACAACAAAAATGTTATAAATGCTGTCTTTAGCTTTTCTCTTTGTTACAAGAGAAGGTTGACTGGGGGAGAGGAGTGAGGTTAGGCATATAGAGAAAAGATTATGATGTAGAAAACAACAAGGATAAATAAATAAAACTTTTTCTAAAGAAGAAAAAACCTGATGATTGATAAAATGGGGCAGAGTTTAGAGAGCACTTTATAATTTTTCTTCCTCTTAAAGAGGAAGATTTAAAATTGATTGTTGATTTAAAATGTTCTCTTCTTTAGACATTGGGAAGGGGATTAGAGGTAGTGTGAAATTGACCCTTTCATCTGTCCATAGGAAATTTGATCAATCTGAGGAAACCATAGCATGGCAAAAGAATTAATTATGTTATTCATAAATAAAATGTCAGATTTAATGCACATTACCATTAGGGTAACTTACCATGTCTCATAAAAGTTCTCATTGGCCATAAGGCACAGGAGACAACTGAGATAGGCAAGTTAATTTCAAGTTAATGTGTGTTTCAGATCATATACCGTACTTAGGTTGCAAGGTACTTTTGCTAAGTTCATTAAGAAAACAAACAAACAAAAACACACACAAGGGAAAAACCAAATGTTTTAAGAAGTGAATTGCTAATGATTCTTTATACTTTGACTATAGGAAAAATGACTTTTAGGACTCAGTACCACACTCCAATTCATGTGTGTGTGTGTGTGTGTGTGTGTGTGTGTGTGTGTGTGTGTGTGTAGTTTTAGAAAATTCCACCATTCATTTATTCAGTCATTTACCATACATTTATTAAGTGTTTACTATGTACCGGGCATTCTGCTAGGTACTAGGAATTTCAGACAAAACTAGAAATTCCACTGTATCAAAAGTGTAGTTTATCAAAAGAGCCCTAGATTGAGAGTTAAGGAGACCCAGCCTTTTTTCCGCCTGAAAAAAAAAAAAGACAATCCATGTGACCTTAGTAAAGCTGTTCAATGCCTCTGGGCCTCACTTTTTCTCATTGGTAAACTAGGTCAGGGGTTCTTAATCTGGGGTTCATGAACTTGGTTTTTTTTTTTTAAATATATTTTGACAGGTGCATTTCAATATAGTTGGTAGCCAATGCATTTTATTTTAGGCATTTAAAGACATTACTCTGGGATGGCTTCACCAGACTGCGTAAGGGATCCATGGCACAAAAAGGACTAGATGATCACTAAAGTTCCTGCTACTTCTAAAATTCTAACAGCCTGGAAGAATAATGCCTTTTTTCAAGACATCAGTGATTCATTTATTAAGCTCCAGTGAGCTTAATGGGAACTTACTTGCCTGGGAGAATTGAACGCTCCTTCCATATCACCCATTCTTAGGTCCAGGCAGTTGAATATTCACCTGGCAGGTCCCCAGCTCAATATGAAATGCCTTACAAAGTTCTAAGTTGGTTCCAATCATATTCCTATTACTTAGTTCACAAACTTTCACCGATGGGCTAACAAATTATTCCATATCATTTCAGGAAGTCCACTTTGTCAGCTAAATGAATGGTATAAGAAGATTTATTGTAGGATTTCTCTTTTTTTCTAGTCAGAAGGTTAATAGTAAATCAAATTAAAATGCTCCCCAAGTCCCCATGACCATGGTGCTCAGTGACAGCTTGGGAGATTTGTGGTGAAGGCAGCATGAAGGAGACAATGATATGATTAAATACAACAAGGCTTCACTTAGCCAAAATAACTTAGCTTTCCTCCCATTATAGAGAGGTTAAGATCCTTAGACTTGGGTCATTGATTCTGGCTTAGCAAGTGACAGTGTCCCAGGGGGCTGGAACTCTTCTCTAGAATAGCTCTTTCCTCATCTACAGGAACCGAATGCAGTTTGAAGCCATCAACTCAAAGACAAGTCAAAGGAAATATAAGGAAAGAAGAACCCTATTACCTTTGAATGTTTCAGAAAAATATTCATTCTCATGACCCAGGAACTCTTCATTTAACCAGAGGTCACTTGTCTGGTAAACATTTCTATGTAGTGTACACCTGAGAACCAAAAACTGGGGTTTGGGGGGAGTAAATACTTCTGAATAGCCAAAATGAGTGCCATAAAATCTATGCATGAGAGCTTATATACTTTACTCCTAGAGCAAATGCTGAAATAGACCTCAGAAGTCATCTAGTCCAAACCTCTCATTTTATGGATGAGCAAACTGAGGCTCACAATTTAGTGACTTACCCAAAGTCACACAAGGAGTAATTGTTAGAGGAGCCAATTTTGCTCCTTCCCCCCAACAATGATGTCACATTGCCTATCAGGTTTTTGCAACTGAAGATTCTCTTTTTTACCTACTCAAACCTTCATCCGTAGACAATTTAGTCTTGTTTTATATAAAGTACTAATCATTTCATCTGATTTCTCAATCTAAAACAAATTAGAAGCAACAAATAAGATGGTGGGAAAGAAGTATATTGGCAGAGGCAAGCACACTGATCATAATAAGACAGCAAATGATGAGGGAGTAGAGTAAAACTATAATAAATAGACATTAGACCTTAAAAAGTAAAGCAGTCTGGGGTCAGTAGGGTAGAAACAAATATTCCTGTATATCTCAGTAGGCCCTGAGGGGATCCCATTATGAAAGCCTTGTACAATGATGTATTTGTTATATCTTCACTCCTCTCTGGATTCCACACTTGACTCTCTGGACTTTTTCTACAAAGGCATAACAGGCTTCACCTTGGACAGTAGCTCTGCCCTGTAATCCTCTCACATTGGAAGAACACTCCACCCCTGCAGCCCCTTCCTCTGATTGGTCATTTCCTCTCATGATCTCAATTTTTAAAAATATAAATAACACTTATTTTTACCAGTTACATATGAAGACATTTTTAACATTAATTTTTAAATAATTTTGAGTTTCAAATTTTCTCTATCCCTTTCTCACACCCCCTCCCTGAGATGGTAAGCAATAAAGTAATACATGTTCAATCACACAAAATAAATTACCATATTAGTCATGTTGTGAAAGAAGATACAGACATAAAGAAAAAGAAAAACCATGAAAAAATGCAGAAAGTAAAAAATAGTGTGCTTAGATCTGCATTCAGACTCCATCAGTTCTCTCTCTGGAGGTAGATAGCGTTTTTTCATTATGGGCCCTTGGGAATTGTCTCAAATTGTTTTGATCAGAGTAGATAAGTCTGGTTCTGCTCACTTCACTTTGCATTAGTGCATATAAGTCTTCCCAGATTTTTTTGAAATCATCTTGTTCTTCATTTCTTATGGCACTAGAATATTCCATTACAATCATATATTACAACTCTTTCAGCCATTCCAGAGTTTATGGGCATCCCCTCAATTTCCAATTCTTAGCCACTACAAAAAGAGCTGCTGTGAATATTTTTGGACAAATAGGTCCTTCCTCCCCTCCCCCCTTTAAAAGTTCTTTGGGATACAGATCTAGTAGTGATATTGCTGGATCAAAAGGTATGCACAGTTTTTTAAAAAATTTTTTATTTTTAACATGTGTTTTTAAAACTTTGAATTACAAATTTTCTCCCTTCCTTCCTCCCCACCCATCCTCATTGAAAAGGCAAGCATCTTGATACAGGTTATAGATGTGTAGTCATGCAAAACACTTCCATAGTAGTCATGTTATGAAAAACTAAGTATATTTCCCTTCATCCTATCCCACTCCCCATTTATTCTGTTCTCTCTTTTGACCCTGTCCCTCCTCAGAAGTATTTGCTTTTGATTACCTCCTCCCTCAATCTGCCCTCCCCTCTATCAACCCCCTGCTCACTTGTCCCCTTCTCCCCTTATTTTCCTGTAGAGTAAGATAGATTTCCATACCCCATTGTGTATGTTATTCCCTCCTTGAACCAAATCCAATGAGAATAGGATTCACTCATTCCCTCTCACCTTCTCCCATTTCCCCTCCACTGTAAAAGCCTTTTCTTGTCTGTTTCATGTGAGATAATTTACCCCATTCTACTTCTCCCTTTCTCCTTCTCCCAGTATAATCCTCTCTCACCCCTTAATTGTATTTTCCAGATATTACCCCTTCATCTTCAACTCACCCTATGCCCTTTATCTATCTATCTGTCTATACATACACATAATTTTTTCCCTCCCACTACCCTAATATTGACAAAGGACTCATGAGTTACAAATAGCATCTCTTCCTACAGGAATGTAAACAGTTCAACTTTAATAAGTCTCTCATGATTTCTCTTTCCTGTTTACCTCTTCCATGTTTCACTTGAGTCTTGTATTTGAAAGTCAAATTTTATATTCAGCTCTGGTCTTTTCCTCAGGAATGCTTGAAAGTCCCCTACTTCATTGAATGACCATTTTTTACCCTGCAGGATTATACTCAGTTTTGCTGGGTAGGTGATTCCTGGTTGTAGTCCTATCTCCTTTGCCCCCCGGGATATACTCCATGCCCTCCTGTGGTCCCTTAATGTAGAAGCTGCTAAATTTTGTGTCATCCAGATTGTGTTTCCACAATACTTGAATTGTTTCTTTCTGGCTGCCTGCAATATTTTCTCCTTGACCTGAGAATTCTGGAATTTGACTACAATATTCCTAGGAGTTTTCTTTTGGGGATCTCTTTCAGGAGGTGATCGGTAGATTCTTTCAATTTCTATTTTGCCTTCTGGTTCTAAAATATCAGGGCAGTTTTCCTTGATAATTTCTTGAAAGATGATGTCTAGGCTCTTTTTTTGATCATGGCTTTCAGATAGTTCAATAATTTTTAAATTCTCGCTCCTGGATCTATTTTCCAGGTCAGTTGTTTTTCCAATGAGATATTTCACATTCTCTTCTATTTTTTCATCCTTTTGGATTAGTGTTACAGTGCCTTGATTTCTCAAATTGTCACTAGCTTCCAATTGCTCCATTCTAATTTTTAAGGAAGTATTTTCTTCAGTGAGCTTTTGGACTTCCTTTTCCATTTGGCCAATTTTGCTTTTTAGGGCATTCTTCTCCTCATTGGCTTTTTGGAACTCGTTTGCCATTTGGGTTAGGCTATTTTTTAACATGTTATTTTCTTCAGTATGTTTTTGGGTCTTCTTTAGCATCACTCTCAGTTTTTCCTCTACTTCTCTTACCTGCTTCTCAAAATCCTTTTTGAGCTCTTCCATGTCCTGGAATCAGTTCATATTTTTCTTGGAGGCTTTGGATGTAGGAACTTTGGCTTCATTGTCTTCTTCTAGTTATGTGTTTTGATCTTCTTTGTCACCAAAGTAAGATAATATAGTCTGACTCTTTTTGCACTGCTTGCTCATGATCTCAGCCAATTACTTGAGTTATAGACTCTTTGTTAAGGTAGGAGTCTGTTTCCAGTGTGGAGAATGTACTGTCCTAAGCTTCAGGGGTTTTATGCAGCTATTTTCAGAGATACTTGTAGGGACCTGTAAATTTTCAGTTCTTCCAAGGTGCTATGATCAAGAGCGAGGTGCTTACTCCTTTCCTGGTCTGTGCTCTGGTCTATGAGCACTTTTTTCTGTCTTGGAACTGTGAGGAGGGTTTCCTCTCCACAGCCACTACAAGCTCTACCACATCAGTGCTCCTTCTCGCCCTAGGACCACCACCCAGAACTGTGACCCAGATCCAAGCATGGGCAAAGCAAGAGAATCCTGCACCAGCAGAGAGATCCCTGCAATCCCCGTCTGATCAGTCACTTGAATCCCCCTCAATCTGTGAGTCAGAAACTCAGGAGGCAGCCGCTGCCCCAGGGCCGAACTTGGAACTGGGGCTGGAACCCCGCACTTCTCTCTCACTGCAGAAACTGACTTTTCCCACTGACCTTCTAAGTTGTCTTTGGTGTTTGTGGGTTGAGAAGTCTGGAAACTGCCACAGCTGACTATGATTCAGTCCTCTGAGGCCTGCTCCAGGTTCGCTGCGGCCTGCGAGCCCATGCCGAACTGCGTCCCTCTCCCAGTCCGGCGTGATATACATTTCTGATCAACCATCCAGGTTATCTTGGGGTGGAAATTTGTTTCACTGTATCTTTTTGTGGGTTCTGCTGCTTTAGAATTTGTTTAGAGTCATTTTTTATAGGTTTTGGAGGGGTTTGAGGGAGAGCTCAAGCAAGTCACTGCTTTTGCTCCACCTTTTTGGCTCCCGTATGCAGTTTTATCGCCTTTCAGTCATAGCTCTAAATTGCTGTCCAGAAAGGTTGAATCAGTTCACAATTCCACCAACAGTGCATTAGTGTCTCAATTTTTCCACATCCCCTCCAACATTTATTATTTTCCTTTTCTGTCATGATCTCAATTTTAAAGAGAGTACCAGGATCAGCCATACCTTTAATCCTCTCCAGGCTCCACTGCAGTGTTTCTAAATTTTCTCCATCATGCCTCTACCAGGCACCTTCTTCCTCTCCCCTTATTCTTTTAAGCATCTTTTTATGTGTTGTCTCTCCCCACCCCCCTCTCCTCCCCCATCCTGATTAGAAAATAAGCAGGGACTGACTTTCTTTGTCTCTGCATTTGTATTTCTAGTGCTAATCAGAGTGCCTGACATATACTAAGTGCTAATAAATACTCACTGACTTGAATTGCTTTTCTAAGAACCGATCCTTGTAAGTAGAGAGTAGAGAGAGATAAGGAGAGAGAACCTTATTACCAATAAGGTGAACACTAGGTGTTGAATTCTTTGGAAACCCACAAAACAAATAAAATTACAGCAGGTTTTGGTTTTGTTTTGTTTTTTTTTGGTTATTGTTGTTTGGTCCTGCTCAACTCCCTTCTACTACTGCAGTGGCAGAAGTGGGGGTAGCATGTATTAAGAATTATTTACTTTTATTCTGCCTGCAAACATTAATTTCACAGTTGTTACTCTAAATCTGAAATCTTTGACCAATGACAAAATAGTTGATTTGCTGCTGGAAGAATCCAACTGTAATGTATTACAATATCATTCTGATTATTCATCTATTGTTCTCTAAATTTAAAGGTGGGATATACAAAATCATCTTGGGAGGGCATGGGAGAGTTTAAATTTTTTATTTGGAGATTCAATTCAACAAACATTTAAAATTTTTTATTTTATTCAAGATACCAATTTGGGGAATTTAGAAACTAAAATGACAATCATTTTTTAAAGGTTGAAAATAAAAAGACTGTATGAGCAGAACAAGGAGAACATTGTGCACACTAACAGCAATATTGTAAGATGACCAACTGTGAATGACTTATCTATTCTCAGCAATACCATGATCCAAGACAATCCCAAAGGAGTCATGATGAAAAATGCTGTCCACATCCAGAGAAAAAACTGATGGAGTCTGAATGCAGATTGAAGCATATTATTTCACTTTATTTTTTTCATCTTTTAAAATTTTGATCTATGTCTTCTTTCACAACATGATAAATATGGAAATATGTTTTACATGATTGTACATATGTAATCTTTATCAAATTGATTACCATCTTAGGGAAGGTGGAGTTGACGGAAGGAGAAAAATATTTGGAACTCAAAATTTTAAAAAAGTAAATGTTTAAAAAATTGTCTTGACATGTAATTGGGAAAAATAAAATATTATTTTAAGAAAAGAAAATGAAAAAGACATTTCAAAACATTACTGACCCATGACATTTCAGTAGCTTTTCACATGTGTTTCTATGTCCATGAAGCCACTGCAAACACCAAAAGGAGGTCTTCTAGCAGCCTGGAGGGCACTCTTCAGGGATTTTGTCAAGGGGATAATTGTCAGGTATGGGGAGGACTAGATGATATCTAAGTTCCCTTCCACCCTTGAAATTCTAGGATTCAAGACTGACATTCTCACTGTGCTGAAAGCAAAGAAAGAAAGGAATTACAGCTAAATGGAAAGATGACTCACAGCTTATCTCTTGGAGAGGCAAAAAAAAAAAAGAGTTGGCAGAGTTGGTTATACACTTCACCCAAAGGTAATTAGAACCTGATCGTGGAATTCTGTTATCTTATCTGTATTCCTCATGATGTTCACAAAAAGTCCACCAGGAAGATAATTGCAGCTGATGTGCAATATCTGTCATAATTATGAATAAGTAGAGACATAACTGCAAAGAACTTGATGAGCACCTTCAAACCAATCAATAGACACCTTGATACTTGGGGACTTCAATATGAAAGTTAGGACAGAGAAAGATGACAAAAATCATGGTGGAAAATAAATTTTGAAATTAAGAAATACATGAGACCCAAAACTTGCAACTACTTAGATGTCTTATGCCTTTATTGCATATATAGGGCAACTAGTTGAAACAAAGGTTAGAATGTTGGGCCTTGAGTCAAGAAGACCTGAGTTCAAGTCTGGCCTCACTTACTATGTGATCCTTTTTTACATCTGTAAAATGTGGATAGTAATAGCACCTGCCTCCCAGAGTTGTTCTGAGAATTAAATGAGAAAGTATTTGTAAAGTGTTTTGCAAACCTTAAAATACTATATAAGTGTTAACTATTATTATTATCATGAGTTCCTTTTTTCCCAAGGGAAGAGTTGGAAGGTGGTAGATATAACAAACACAAAAAATCATTTTAAAAATTGAGATTGACTAAGTCATTATCAGATAATACCAGCAACTGAGAAGGAAGCTATTTCAAAACCAGATGTCTATATCTAACCAGATCATTGATAAGCTAAATCCAAAGTCAAAATCATTGTTAAATTAGAAAAAAAAGATAAAGATGAGAAGAAACCACTGCATGAAATTATAATAAATACAACCTGAATTATTCAAACAATTAAAAATGGAAAATAAATGAAAATAAGTATGTTAACTTACACTATCATTATTTCTTACAAAAGTTACATTGATGAAATGCAGTCACCATAATGTGTAGGCCAAAGCACCTTAGAAAACTGCCTCAGCCATGAACATCTTATTTCTTTGCCAAGAGGAGGTATGTTAGACAGGAAGTCTGGTTTGTTTAAGAACAAAACAAAACAAAAACTGTATTTTTATACATACAACATTTCAGAGGAAGATGTCAGAAGATTAGGAGCAGAGTCACTTCATAAAATAACAGAAAGCAGTGGAGAAGAAAACCAGTCTATAGAAAGTTTGGCAAGAGGCACATTGATTTGCTGTTTCTATAATGATCTAACCATTGGTAACAGTAAAGCTACATCAGAGAGGCTTGAACACTTTTAATGTGCTTGTGTATGGACGTGGAAACAACTTAAATACAAGTTAGGAATTGTAGCAGGACCAGACCAAACCCATGTAGAAGTCTATGCAGAAGCTGATATAATTTTGAAAACACAATTAGGAAAAAAAATCACAGACAATGTTATAAACCACACAACAAAATAACAACAATGCAATAAAAAGGATGTCAGTAAGTACCAATTAAAGGCTGACTTTTTCATCTTTTTTTTTTTTTAGGTAATTGGGGTTAAGTGACTTGCCCAGGGTCACACAGCTAGTAAGTGCCAAGTGTTTGGTCTGAGGCCAGATTTGAACTCAGGTCCTCCTGATTTCAGGGCCGGTGCTCTATCCACTGCACCTCCTACCTGCCCCTGACTTTTTCATCTTGAAACACTCTTCATGAGAATGATTTCACTGGAATATTGGGGGTTTCCTTAATGAAAAAATGAGAATTCATTTCAAATCATCAAGAATTTTTTAAATAAATTTTTAAATCTTTTTTAAACTTAAATACAAAATTAGGGGAAAAAAACTGCCATGTACACATCAGAACATGAGAGGATTCAACATAAACAATACATTTTCATTTCAAGAAAACCTATATAGTAAATATTACATATTATTTTCAAATCTGCCCAGCATTTCTTTGCTTTCTCATGGGTTTTCTTTTGTTTTCTGTTGTGACTTTTTACTTTAGTTTTTCATCCTCCCGCCCCCCCCCCTTACCTTAAAGGCTACAATTAAGCATGGATATATACACCTTTACATAGATACACTCATACACACACACACACACACACACACACACGACAGTATTATGCTTATTTCCACTTGTCAT
Organism: Vombatus ursinus; assembly: GCF_900497805.2. Taxonomy (NCBI): domain Eukaryota; kingdom Metazoa; phylum Chordata; class Mammalia; order Diprotodontia; family Vombatidae; genus Vombatus; species Vombatus ursinus. The sequence continues at coordinate 36,169,089 of NW_020954557.1, read as the reverse complement.
CTGTTACTCTCAAGGTGAATAGCATTTTCCTTCTTAAGTCCAAATCTCTCCATGGTTTTCTAAATCAACCAGCTCATCATTTCCTACACCACAGCAATATTCCAACCCAATCACATCCTATTTGAGAGATTGTCTATGAAAGATTTCCCCCCCCCAATTTTCTGCATTCCTACTATTCTTAGCTACATAGGTTTTATTTATATAGGAAAATTTTAATTTAAAATAATAAAAATCATCCATTTTACACTTCAACAATGCTCCCACCTTATAATATAGTTTAAGGTCTGATACTGTTAAATCTGCTTCTTTTTTCCCTGGTTTCTTTGAAATTCCTGATGTTTTGTTCTTCCAAACGAACTCTGGTATTATTTTATCCAACTCAGTAAGATAATATTGTTTTTAGTAATTAGTAATTTTTAATAACTTAGTAATTTAATTGGGGTGGCATTGAATAAATTGACTAATCAGGTAAATTGTCATTTTAAAATTATATTGGCTTTACCTACTCATGAACAATAAATGATACTTCAGTTATTTAGATCTGACTTTATTTACATAAAAAGTGTTTTGTTTATGTTCATATAGTTCCTATATCTGTTTTGGCAAGTATACTCTCAGGAATTTTGTATTGTCTATTATTTTAAATGGCTTAAAACAATATTGAATAATATTGCTTATACATTGTAGTTTCCCTATTTTTCTCCTTTGATTAAATCTATTTAAGCTTTAACTTTGCCTGAGATCATGATTACTACCCCTGCTTTTTTATATGATAAATCCCATTCCTGCCCTTTATTTTATCTTTGTGTGTATTTTTCATTTTTATAGCATTTACTGAAGGCAACATATTGTTGAATTCAAATTTTCAATCTGCTATCAATTTATGTTTTGTGGGCAAATTCATCCCATTCACATCCTAAGCTATAGTTACTTGTGTATTTTCCTCCTTCCTATTTTTCCTCACTTTCCTTCTCACCCTATTTACCTTATCCCTCCTCACTCCTCTACTTCACTTCTACACACTACCTTGCCCTCCTATTCCTTAACCTATCCACCCTCCAAGGTCCTTCCCTTATCTTCTTCCCCAACTCTACCCCCTTGTCCTCTAATTTCTTTCTGAATTTAGAAGGCTTCTATAGCCTTCTCGATATATATATTGTTCCCTCTTTAATCCATTCCTGATGAGAGTAAGGTTCCAGCACTACCTGCCCTTCACCCTACTATTCTTCTGCATCAATTTTTCCTATTATACTTTATTTGTATGAGACAATTACTCCTTTTTATCTCTCCTTGCACAGTTTTTTTTAAGAATCATACTGTCATACTCAGCTCAGTCCAAGTCTTTCTTTCAAACTACCCAAATAATGATGACAATCATAAGAGTACTGATAATATTTTCACATATAAGAAGTAAACAATTTGACCTTGAATCCCTTATAATTGGTCTTTAATGTTTACTTTTTATTTTTCCTGGATATTATATGTGGAATTTTCTCTTAAGTTCTGCTGTTTTTGTCACAAGTACCTGAAAATCTTTCAGTTCCTAAATATCCATTTTTTTCATTTGGGAATTTATTTAAATTTTCTGCCTAAGTTTTGTTGTAACCCCAGCTCTTTTCTCTATGAAATATAATATTCCAAGACCTATGGTCCTTCAACATAGTAGCTGCTAGGTTTTGTGTAATCCTTATTGTAGCTCCATATTTAAATTGCTTTTTTTCCTTGTTGCTTCCAATATTTTCTTCTTAACCTGGGAGCTTTGAAACTTGGCTATGATTATGCCTGTAAGTTTTCCTCCTGGGATCTCTTTCAGGTGGTGATTGGTGGATTTTTTTCCTACTTATGCTTTGTCTTCTTGTTCTAGAACTTTAGCGCAATTTTCCTTGATAATTTCTTGTAATATTGTATCAAGATTCTTTTTTTAATTATAATTTTCAGGTAGTTTGACTGTTCTTATATTATTTCTTCTCAATCTGTTCAATCAGTTGTTTTTCTGATGAGATGTTTCACATTCTCTTCTATTTTTTCGTTCTTTTGATTTTGTTTTATTATTTCTTGATATCTTAGAATTCGTTAGCTTCCCCTTGCCCAATTCTAGTTTTCAAGGAATTATTTTCTTGCTTAAGTTTTTGATTCTCTATTTCAAGTTGGTTGACTTTCTTTTCATACTTTTCTTGGTTTTCTTGAATTGCTCTTCATTTTCTCCTTCATTTTTCCTTGATCTCTCTTATTTGATTTTTAAAGTTCTTTTCCAAAGAACTCCAAAGAGTTTCAAGAACTCTTTTTGTGCTTGGGACCATTTGATGTTTCTCATTGAAAATGGAGAGATTTTTTTTTTAGCTCTATTATTTTCTTCTGAATATGAACCCAGATCTTCTGTATCCCCATAGTAGCTGTCTATGGTTGTATTCTTTCTCCTTTACTTACTGATTTTTATTTATTTATTTTTGTTTTATTTTGTTTTTAGCAGCTATTAGTGTAATCAGGTTCTAGTCCCTAGGTATGGGGAATGATGCCCCAAACCTCACATCCTCCTTACTGTTATTTTCTGAGGTCTGTCCCAGGGCCCAAATTTGGGCTCTTCTTTCCACTCCTAAGCCCCACTATCCCACAAATGATATTGCTCCCTGCTGTCCCTTCAGTGGCTATGAACTCCAGCTGTCCTCTTTGCCCTGGAACTGAAACCAGGGACTCTGCTCTCCCACAACTGCCCACAGCCAAGAGGGTCCCTGCCCCTCTGCTATTGCCTTCACCAGGTGTGTGCTAGCTCCCTCTCCCCTTGCAGCTGCCTCTGGGGACTCACCTGGTCAGCACAGCTGTGCTTGGTGTCCCTCAACAGTGGAAGGTTCAATCTTCTCCTACTCAGTTGTCAAACCCCCACACAGTCAGAGAGATGGAAGTTTCTAAGGCCGAGGCTGCCTCTCAACCCAGTTGCCTCTAGGGCTTCTTGTTAATCCTGCAGAGCACAGTCAGTCTGGAGGTGTTTGCACTTAATTCAGGCTGAACCTCCACCCCTGGAGGTCAAGTTTGTCCTACAGACTTCTCAAGTTGTCTTAGGAGGAACAACTGCTTTACCTCAACTTTTGTTTCTTTCCTCTGCTCTATGTTCCCTCTGAGGTGATGTTCTGCCTTTTTTAGTGGAGGAAATTTGGAGAGCGAAAAGTTTTCTGACCTACTCCTCCATCTTCCCAGAATGCTCTCCTCATTAAGTATTAATTAACTGCTTACTATGTGACTCAAAGAGCATGGAGTGTGTAAGTTGTCTGTTGGTTATTGATGATGACTTCCATGCAAAAAACTGGTACAAGATTATCAAGAAAAATGTATGTTAGGAAAAGGAAGTGAGTAGTCATATAATGAATCCAAGAGATAATGGACAGACAGCTTGAATGCCAGCATGTGACATTTTAAAATAAATAAAGAAAGATTTCTAGATTGTTGGGTAGTTCATCTATGGAGAATTTATGGATTAGAAAAGACATGGACAAGAGTTATATAAGATGTATGTTTGGATAATATGAGATCTGCACTGTTGGAGGTAGTATCCACTCTGTTGAGATTACAATTCTATTGAAATACTAAAGTATAATGACAATAGTGTGGAATCATTCAGAAAAAGTTAGATTATGCTCAGTGAGCTCTGCTTAAGAAGGAAGGAATTTTCATTTAGAAGACTTTTAATAAAAAATAGTTAAGTCCAAGCAAATTTGTTAAATCTTTATTCTTTGTTATTGCTAGATAAATGAATGCTCTTACTTAGTATTTCAAAAGGCTAAATATATTAGAATCATTGGGTTGCCTGAGCCCTCAAGAGGGGCTTTCAGTGGAAAGAGTACAGGACTGGGAGTCAAAAGATATGAGTTAAAATCTGGACTCCAACATAAGCTGGTTGTGGGATCTTCAAAGCATAAATTACATCATCTCTCTGGGTTTATTTCCTCATTTGTAATATAGTTATAAGAATGCTTACACGACCTATCTCATAGTTGTCTTAAGGAGTCCTGAAAAGACATTACACCACAACTATGGGAAACTTCTTGAGTATTCCAGGAATGGTAGACAGGGACTAAGACCTGAATTAAAATCCATCCTCAGACACCCACCAGTTGTGTGTCCCTGGGCAAGTCACTTAATCTCTCTCAGTCTCAGTTCCTTCATCTGTAAAACAGGGAAAAGAATAGCACCTACCTCCCAGGGTCATTGTGAAGATCAAATGAGATAATAATTGTAAAATGTTTTGTAAACCTTAACATACTACATAAATGCTAGCTTTTTAATAATAACTCCTTCCTTCCTTCTTTCCTTCCTTCCTTCCTTCCTTGCTTGCTTCTTTCTTCTCCTTCTCCTCCTCCTTCCCAGCAAGTGGGAGTTGTGAGTTCTCTTTTGCAAGATTTTCTCTCAAATATCAAGCTCATTTTCCCTTGGACTTCGTGTATTTGAGGGAGAGAATGTCACAAACACTTTAGAAGAATGTTTTATACTAACTGTTATTACTATACAATCTTAGTAAATATCCCTTTCTAAAAGCTGCTTAAGCCTAGTTGACTAAATTGATTTTCCAATGGGGCTAGGGGATGGGGTTAGGAAGCACACCAATGGGGCCTAGAACCAATGGCAGGGGTGCCCTAAAGGGATACTCCAGTCTCCTGAGGGGGTGATAGAGCCAGCCTAGCTCTGGGAACCACATTGATCTGTGGGAGTGATAGCTGGAATCAGGACACTCAAAGCTGACATGGGCCACAAGTTTTTAAAGAGCCTGCAATTAGGACCCATGGAATTTTTCACTCAAACAACTATAGCTATCCCCAGTGTGAAGCTTGAGGTAACAATCAGCCTGGGGAGTCTATACCATGCAGTGCTCTGTTCTTCAGTAAAGAAAATGAGATTCTCCTCCAATTTCTCAGTTGCATAATGAGGAAAATATTTCCATTTCATTTTCTACATCAGAAGTTCCTAACATGGTACCTGTGAACATTTTTTTAAAATGATAACTATATTTTAATATAATTGGTTTTCTTTGTAATCCTTATATATTTAATTTTATACATTTAAAAACATTCTGAAGAAAGGCACATAGGCTTTATCAGTTTGCAAAGGGGGTGTATGACACTGAAATGTTAACCTTTGTTTTACACACAGTTGACAAATTAATATTTTTAAAGCACAGGTCTGATATCACTACTTGGTTCAAGACACTTCATTGGCTACCAACTTCTAGGATAAAATACCAACACCTCTGTTTGTAGCTAGATGGCACAGTGGATAGAATGCTGAATTTGGCAAGAAGAAGACCTGAATTAAAATCTTCCCTCAAACATTTATTTCCCTGGGTAAGGGACTTAACTTTTCTCAACATCAATTTCCTCTTCTGTAAAATGGAAACAATAACAGTGAGGATCAAAGGAGATAATATGTGTGAAACATTTTGCAAACCTTAATGTATTATTTAATTTCTAACCATCCTTTAATGTTAGCTAGTGATTTGCTTTACAGCCCTTCATAATCTGGCTCTAATTTATGTTTCCAGACTGATTTTTGTATTCTTTCCCCTCATATATTCTATGTTCCAGCCAAACTGGACAATTTGTTGTTTCTCATGCAGCTACATTCACTCTCTCATCTCTTTGACTTTATATAGATTTTTTTTTCTAGGCCTGGAAATGTTCTCTTTCCTTCCCTCCACTACTTGGAATCCCTATTTTTCTTCAAGGCTCAAATCAAATATTTCCTCCTAAAAGAGCTCTTCTCTAGTAACCTTGAATATCAATTCTTTCTCTCTCTCCTGTCTATCTTGGTCTGTCTGTCTGTCTGTCTGTCTGTCTTTGTCTCTGTCTCTTTCTGTCTCTGTTTCTGTGTCTCTGTTTCTTTCTATCTCTGTCTCTCATCCCATCATTTTGATTTTATTTTGTATATATTAGATATTCACTTTATGTCCATGTTTTCTGGTAGAATGTAAGTTCTTTGAGGGCAGGGATGGTTTCATTTTTGTCTGTATCTCCAGTGACTCAGTTCTTGGCAGATAGTAAGTTTTTAATAAATGTTTATTGAATTAAATTGAATTATCAGGGGAGCCCTTATCTTCTGACTCTAAGTAACTGAGAGCTTGCACATATGTCCCAGGTGTCTCCCTTGAAAACAAATCATGGTATTTAACCATTCAACATAGTGATTTCAAATGACAACCATATTGTAAACTGTAAATGTTATGGTTAAATGCTAGCCTTTTGTTTTAATGGATTCATGAACTTTATAACCAGCTGTCTGAAATGATATTGCACCTCAGGAGAATTTTTCTCTCTGCCTCAGATGAACAGATAAATGACAAGGAGGATGCCACTGATCCTTGTCTTGGAGAGGTGAGATACAAAATACAAAACACCAGCATTCTGTGGTAGGCTTCGTGAAGGTCTTCTCTCTTTATCATTCAAATGTTGCTTTTAACATTCAGTCCGATGCATGAAATTTAGTAGAAAGTAAGTGGAACAAGTGTTGATATCCAAATGGCTTATTAATGCAGGTAAGGGTAAGATGGGACCCAAGAAGGAACCTCTCTCTGATGAAAGAACAGCTAGTATCTTGGTATATCTTCTCTGGTTTGACATTCTGGGTTGGTGGGGAAGGGGAAGGGGAAGGGGGAACTAAATGGTGTTATGTACTGGCAGAGATTGCTCACTATTCCTTTTACCCTATGATACTTCCTCACTCAAAGCTTTGAGAATAATACAATATAATAATAATAATAAATAACCAAAATAAAATATTAAGAATAATAAACAGCCAAATCTTACTTTTGTTTTAAAAAGCATTTCACTTAGAGAAAGAGCCCCATCCACCTCTTTCGGGGAAACATCCCTGTGATAGGACCAGTGTTTCTCTGATGTTGCCTCTTTCCTCCCATCTGCAACACAGGGAAGCTTTACTTAGACAGAGCTGCCCCCTGAAACCTAATGTCTATGTGATTGGCCCCAACTTCCTTTTCCACCTCCCCAACCCTCACCCTCCAGTTGATACGGGGCAGACCTAGGATGGAGCTGTCAATGGAAACTGATTGCCCTGCTTTCCCTGATGCATTGAAGGACATAACAAATCCAAGCCACATGGAATCTATCCCCTTAGGCCCATGTAAGTAACATTACCTTGTCCTTCTGGGAAGCAGAGTCTAGAGATGCTCAGGACCATTGTATCCTTGTTGCATATTCTCACAGTATTAGGGCAAAGTATATTTTGTGTTAACAGTTCAATGATTTGTAAGTGACTCATTTTGTCACAACACTGAACCTGAACTAAGTGAGTGTTCACATTAGAGTTATACCTCTGGATTCAGCAGAAACCACTATTTTTTTTCAAGCTAGTCCTGTGTTCACTTGACTAGAGCTATTACGGTATAATGAGCCAAAAAAGTACTTTCAATCAAGAGCGAAAGACTTGTATATTTTAATCCTCATACTGCTGTTATTTTCTAATAGCATGTACTCTCAGTTTTTTTTTTTTTTCCCAATCTGACCACATCAATTCAGGTGTGTCAATACTCACTTATTCAGATTCCTCAGATTTGGCATTTGGTGTCAATAGAAATAAGAAGTGTTTTCTCTGCTGATGGAGTGCCAGCAATGTTTTAAGCATAGGAGAATGGGGGAGAGGTATACCGAAGAACTAGGACCTACTTGTTCCATGTCTTCTAGGTCTACTGGGCCTACTAAGATACACTAGATATAGAAATACTGAAATCTATTTTAAAACTACAGTTGAATTTGTGGAAGCCTTTGGTATTTCCATGAATTTTAATGATGTAGACATTCCATTTACAGGGCAGATTGCAACTCAATACCTTCTTGTCTTGTGCAATATTGCCCATTTCCACTGTGGTTCTTCCATTGATGATCTACCCAACATGTTGGCAGATTTCTTCCAGTCCTTATTACATTTTTTGGGTACCAGTGTAGATCTTCAACTGTCCAACAGTTACCCTTCATTCTTGCCACAAGATGTGCTCACTCTGTTTTCTTATACTATATCACCTGCAGAATATCCATTTATGCCACTTATACATTGGTCATTAATTGAAATGCATCAAAACCTATTTGCAAGCACCATGCATGTCTCCATTAGATTCTGGGTCACTTGCAATTTTAATATAGTGATTGCAGAATTTTAAGCTTTGCAAACATACAAAGTCAATAGGAGAACATTTGTATTAAAAAAGATGGACTCATTATAGGGAACAATTTGGGATCATTAAAAGTACTGCATGATTTCCCCAAAACAATCTTGCTTGGTTTCTTTCTTCCTATGAGTTTCTGAGCCCCGTCTCACCCTCTATTTTCAATGCCTTTCAAAGATTATAGGATCACATATTGTCTCCAGATAAACATCGTGATATCCTAATTCAACGGACAGATCTGCTATGTCATAGTTTGGGCAACAGACATTTTTCCTGTATGAATCGCTAGACCTTTCTTTTACGTAATTGTGGATCTTATTGATGAGGCCTTGTAATGTTCTGTGCTTTGATGTAATAAAAAAAAAATCATCCACAGACAACAGCTTTTGGAGGATCTAATCATCAATATGAAATTCCTTTTCCATGAGTCGTCTATGCAGGAAATTGTCCATAATGGTAGAAAACACCTTTGGCAAGCATACATCTCCTTATTTTAAGCCTTGCTTCATTTATAATTGGTGCTTCATTGAACAGAATTATTTTAGTGATTGAATTTATCAAGGATACTTGTATGACCCTAACATTTGTGAGACATTCCTTTTGGAAGGAGAGTATTTGAGGCGATGTTTTGCATAACTGACTTACATGCTTCTAGTTTTTTGAGGGGAGGAACATCTACGTACAATGAACACAGTGGTATTGTGTATTCTCTTCACCTTTCAGGCAACTACATGACTATAACATTTGGTCACTACAGAAAATCATTTGCAAAAGCTTATAGTTACTTTCTTATATTTTCACTAAGATTACTCTTACATGTGTAGATTATTGTCATAAAGAATTTATGAAGATGGTAAACATAACAAATAGGAATAGCTTACAGTGTTTTAAGTTTTACAAAGCACTATATATATATGCAAAAATATACATAAGTGTGTGTGTGTGTATGTGTGTATATACACACATACTTACATAATACAATTATTTGAATCTCACAACAACCCTGGGAGGTAGGTGCTATTATTATCCCCATTTTACAGATAAGGAGACTAGGGCTGAAAAAGGTTAAGTGCCTTGCACAGTCACCCAGCTAGTAAATGATTGAGGTAGGATTTGAACACTGAAATTCCTTACTCTGTGTTTGATACTTACCAATGATCAGTCAAATGCCTTCTGGAAATATTTGGAAATGGAAGAGGAGGAGGAGGAGGAGGAGGAGGAGGAAGATAGAACTGATGGAGTAAGGGTGAAGTTGAAATCACTCCATCTCATTTTTAGCTCTGATACTTTAACCAGGTGAGAACATGTTTCAATCAATCAATCAATTAAAAAACTTTAGACTAATTGCAAAAACACCTTTGAATTACAAATGCACAGGAATAGTGTTTGGATAGGCTGAGGACCACTTACTGGGATTATCTAAAATTCTTCGGTTGAGTGGAGGATACAATTCTGAAAATGGAAGTGAGCATGGAGTTCTAGCTGAACTTTCTGAGAAGGAATTGCCTGGGTCAGGGGAAGAGGAATGGTCTTGACCAGATCTCCATTTCCCACCTTCCTTTTGCTTGGAGAAGGACCTTGCCAGCTTCAAAGAATCTGGAGGGTAAGGGACCTCATCATCTTCAAGTTAATGAGTTGATTTATTAAGCATCTACTATGTGCTAAACATTGTGCTAACCTTCTCATTGGTGTACTGTACCTCTAGGATGATATTGGCTCCTATCTTCCAGCCCTGTCCTAAATGCTGTCCCTGGATCAACTCTTGGTAGTGTCTGCAATGATTAGGAGCCAAGGATAGATTGTACTCATGATTCCACAATGAGCCCAGCAAAGAGAATGAAGGGGAAACTTCTTGAATATGTTACACATAAGAGAAAATAAGTTCTGATAACCTGTGAATTACTCATTGGCCACATGGGTTAACGAGCCCATTTTCCCCTTGATTATGTATGTACTTCTATGAAAGTGTGTCACAGACCTTTGAGGAGATGTTTTACACTAACTGCTATTATTGTAATACTTTAGTGAATATTCCTTTCTAAAGGCTACTAAGGTTGAATAACTAGATGATTCTTTTTTCCATTGATAACTTATTTTATTTCTTTTAAAGAATCTATAAAATACATATCTCTTATTTATTTATTTATTTATTTTTAAATTTCCACATTAGTCATGTTGTAAAGAGGAATTAGAACCAATAGGAGGAACTACAAGAAAGAAGAAACAAAACAAAACAGAAGAAAAAAAAAGAGCAAATAGTATGCTTCAATCTGCATTCAAACTCCATAGTTCTTTCTTTGGATGCAGATAGCACTTTCCATCATGAGTCTTTTGGAGATGTCTTAGGTCCTTGCATTGCTAACTAGATGATTCTTAACTGATAATCTGGAGGGGAAGCAAACCAATGGCGGCTCAAGTCAATGATATTAAATAATCACTCCTGACATCTAAGGGATACCTCTAGAATCCTGAAGTGAAGGTATAGCTCACCTAGCTCTGGAATGCTAATTCATCAGCAGGGATGGGAGTTGGGAAAAGGATCCTCATATTTTGTATATGTGGCAGCTCGGTGGTGCAGTGGATAGAGTGCTAGGTTTGGAGTCAGGAAGATGAGTTCAAATCTGACCTCAGATACTTACTAGCTGTGTGACCCTGGTGAAGTCATTTAACCCTGTTTGCCTCAGTTTCTTCATCTGTAAAGTGAATTGTAGAAGGAAATGGAAAACTACTTCAGTATCATTCCCTAGAAAACCCCAAATGGGGTCACAAAGAGTCAGATATGACTGAAATGACTGAACAACAACAAAGGTTATCTGTACTACAATAGGCATTTATTTTGTTTACTGAACCCATTTTATTAAAAAAAAAAGAACTGACCATAAGAAGGAATCAAGGTCTATTGAACTGAAATGAATGAGAATGTATACAACTGAGTGACATGAGCCCTATAATAATTACGTCAGGAATGCTAAAGTTCATTATATGCTATCACTTATGAACAATGCTTTTTTACTACTTTAATATATCAGGGATTTACAATTTCATCCTCCACCAATGCAGATCATAACACATTAGTGATTTACAAGAGTTTTCAAGAAATTGCATCGCTGAAAAATCTGTCAATGTGGCTAACCTAGTAATGAGAGCCTTCACATTCAGTTAAACTATTTCTCTGATGACAGGCATATAATCTATTTCCTTATCTACATTTGAAGCCTTTTCAGCTTGGTAAGCACTTCCAAGGGCTTACTCTCTGAAAGCATAACCTTCACAAACACATGGTCAGTGGACCAAACTCGATCACCAGAAGCCAAAGCAAATGAACATGATAGCCAGTGTTCAATAAACACAAGTACACAAATTACCAATGGAAGATTTCCTCTTTGACAAAACCTCTTGTGTCTTGAGAAAACTGTAAACTAGTTTTGCAGAAAACAGGCCCGTATCAATACTTTATACCATATATCACAATAAGTTACAAATGGATAAACATCCTAAATGTAAAAGGTTATAATATTCTTTAAAATTAGAAAAAAGAAGAAGATATCTTTTAGAACAATTGTTAGAGGCAGAATTCACAGCCCAACAACTGGCAGAGGAAATCACAAAGGACAAAATAGACAACAATTTTGCTTACATAGAATAAAAAAAAAAGCTTTTGCAATAATAAAATCAACACAACTAGAATAAGGAAAACTTTTGAATGGAGAGAAACGCTTGTATCAGATATCACTAACAAAAATCTGATATATGAATTTCATATGAACATGTAAACAAATAAATACATGAATATGCAAACTCTAATCTGAATGTTTGGGCTCAAGAAATTGGAGTAAGCATGAGCAAGGTTCCATAGAGCTGTGGCAGAGAAGGGAGATATTGAGGAGAAACCTTGGCTCTTTGGGCATCATGGAGAAGAAGATCCAGGCTAAGGAAAGTCTCAAAAAAAGGTTGGCTCTTTCCCCAATTTTTCTCAATGTCTATCTATTTATAGACAGTATAATATAATTTGTTGTTTTGTTACCCAAATATTTCCTGTAAATAAAGTTTTGTATCAATCACAAAGACATCAGAGCTAAGTTAGAGTTAGATGTAAATATACGAAGAGGAAGAAAAGCCAACCTCTGCTGAGGTGTTAGGAATTTTTCCCAACTAGGGTGTCAGAGTGACTGTGAAAGAACTCAGAACTGTATCTAAAATAAAGTCCCTAAAACCAGAAAGAAAGGAATCAAGGAGACCTTCATGATCATTATTTTGGTGCCTAGACTTAAAACAACCTCATTATTATAATAGAGTTTAATAGCAGCATGATAAGAGATGGACTGAGTATATCATGGTGGGTCTAGGGATGCCTAGACTTGCTGAACTCTCACTAATCAGAAGCCCAAGTCTTTAGGATAGGAGCTAAAATGCAGTAGCATGGTAAGAAGACAGACAGAGAAAAAAGTATTAAAATGAATCAACAGTGTCACACTGAAGTCAAAAAGGCTAAATCAATCTTGTTATTCAATTGTGGCTTATTCTTCATGATTCCACATGGGTTTTCATGGTAAAGGTACTGGAGTGGTTTGTCATTTCCTTCTCCAGTGGATTAAGGCAGAGGTTAAATGACTTGCCCAGGGTCACACAGCTAGCGGGTGTTTGATGCCAGATTCGCCACCTAGCTGCCTCTGAATCAACCCGAGGCTGCTTCAAAAGAGGGATCATCCAGAATGGGAGAGGTGACAGTTTCACTATACTTTTCACATTTCTAGTATCATGTTCTGGTCTGGGTTCTCTATTTTAAGGGGGATATTGATGTGGTACAGGATGTCTATAAGAGGGCGATCAGGATGGTAAGGAGATTAAGGAACAATTGAAGGAAGTAGAATGATGTGGCTGCCCCAGCTGTGTGCTGCCTAGAACCTTCCCGATCACTGATTGATCCATCACCTCCTCTGATCAAATGAGAAAAATACGTAAAGTCCTATACAAATCCTAAAGCATTATGTAAATGCTAGTTAATTGTTATTACTATCTAATTGAATACTCAGTTAACAGTTAACTCCCAATTCAATGAGTAGCAGACTTTCACCTTTGCTTTCCTAAACTCTGTGTACTCTCTGCTAGGGCATAAAGCTCTTTTCCATACACACACACACACATACACACACACGTGTGTGTATGTGTGTGTGTGTGTGTGTTTGTGTATTAGAGAGAGAGAGAGAGAGAAATAAAAACTTGTTTACTTTAAGAGGGAATTCTTGTTCAGATAAAGGTTGAAATAGATGACCCTACAGGCTTATGACCCTTACAACTGTGAGATTCTATGAGCTGCCATACATTGGATTTCTTTCTTGGTTTAAGTTACACATGGCAATCCTGTAAAATGAGTTGTTTGATAACTAAAAAGTATTCATTCCCACATAAAGAGTTCTGTCTTGGTGACAAATTTGGAAGTTTTTGTTTGTTTATGGAGGAGTCTTATATTGCTTCTTTTCAGATATGTAATACCCTCAGGTTCTAGACATCTTAGCCAAGGACAATCAAGACAATTCCCTTCTGTAGAAAATCCATACCTGCAGAAAAACCTGCATTGTCAGGTCTCTGATGAAATCCCAACACAGCTAATTACCTGGCAGGAAGGAAAAAGACCAAGACGAGCTACCCCAGTGGAATTTGATCTTGTAGCTACAGTACTGGGAGTCTCAGTGTTATAAAGCGAATGCTCAGAACATCAGCCATCTGGCATGAGCAGTTGACTTTTTCCCAAATAGCATACGTGTCTCCTTCATAATTAATTGACTGCCATCATGTTAACAAAATCATAAACCTATCAGAAATGGACTACAGCTGCTTCTTAAGTCTGGACAGCATTCACTTTACAGAGGCAAATCTAGACCATTTGGGCTGTTGACAGATGTATTTACTTAAGGAAGGAATATGTGTACAAACTCTTGAAGATTATTGAGCCATTGCTGGTGCCCAGATCCCTATGGCACAGTACACAAAAAGCTAGACTTGGGGTCAAGAAGGTCGGAGTTTAAATCTCAATTTTGTCATGTGGTAGCTGTGTGATCCTGAGCAAGCCGCCTAATATATTTGAACCTCACATTTCTGTTTTGTAAAACAGGAATACTAGCACCTATATTACAGGGTTGTTGTCAGGTCCAAATGAGATATGTATGTAAAGCAATCAACCGATCAACAAGCATTTATTAATTGCCTACTGTGTACTAGGAACTATGTTGGTACTGGGGAATAAAAAGATAAAAATGATGTAATCCTTTGCCCTTAAAGGGCTTAAAGTCTATATTTACTTATATCTTAACTTGTTATATACGTGAAAACTAATATAATTATTTATGACCAAACCAATGTTGTACCACTTGTCTGTCTCCAGAGATAGACACACACAGAGCTAGAGACAGACAGGGACAGAGAGATTCACAGAGAATGCATTTCACAAACCTTATAGGTTTGATGAATGCCAGTTATTAGCTTATATTTTTCTTTTACAGGCTGAGAATTCAGTTTTGTCACTTTCATTTCCACACTTGAGAATTATAGAGTCATAGATTTAGAGCTGATCAGGACCTCTGAGATATGCGATGCAACCTGTTTATTATACAGTTAAAGAACTGAGGCCTAAGGGCTTGCTTGAAGTCAAACAGATAGTGAGCATCAAAGGCAGGATTTGAATACAGACCCTACTTCCAGAGCCAAGATTCTTTCCACCAAACTATAATACTTCCTATTTAGAATTTCCTTGGATGAAGGAGAAATACACATTCAGGGGATGTTTTTATAATGATGCATTCTACAGTATTTAGTTTGGCAATTATTATTTTGCCCAATATCTCTTAGTTTTCCATTTAAGATGCATACATGTTCAATGTCTCCTCCATTTCATTCCTCTTTTTTCTTCCCTTTCTTTCCTAATTTTTTTAACCTATTGCAACAGTCCTACTCTATTGATATACTTTATAAAAAGTAGTTGTTAAATACCCTGTGAAATACAGAGACATTCATTCTCTTCTTTTTTTTTTTAAAGGCAATTGGGGTTAAGTGACCTGCGTAGGGTCACACAGCTAGTAAGTGTCAAGTGTTTGGTCTGAGGTCGAATTTGACTTCAGGGCCGGTGCTCTATCCACTGCACTACCTAGCTGCCCCAATTCATTCTCTTCTTAAGGCTCATGGGAATTAAAATCGGTTGGAGCAGCTACTCTGTGGACAATTTTGATTCCATGGTGAGCAGGCAAAAAGGTGATTTTTCATCTTGCAGAGATTCTTAATCTGACTGTTAACTTTTTTTAAAAAATAAGTATTTTGATAATTATTTCAATATGATTGATTTCTTTAGAAATCCTATGTATTTTATTTTATGCATTTAAAAACATTACTTTGAGAAGAGGTCCATAGGCTTCATCAGACTGCTAAAGGAATCCATGACACAAAATAGTTAAGAATCCCTGGGGGGAGAGGGGGAAGAAAGGGAGGGAGATGGAGAGACAGAAACAGAAGGAGAGGAAGGGGGAGGGAGAGAGGGAGAGAGAGAAAGGGGGGGGCAGGTAGAGAAAGACAGAAAGGGGGACAGAGAAATAGAGAGAAAATAGAGGGGAGGGCACAGAGAGACAGAGAAGTAGAGGAGAGAGGGAGGGTGGGGAAGAGAGAGATAGAGAGAAGGAGAAGAAAATAATAGTGACCCCTGGCTCAAAAAAATTATCTAGAGGTCTTTCTTCATAGGCTATCCTGACAGAGTCCTTATTTGGATTACTTTGTCTTCTCTAGTCCTATTAGGCATAGTGCAAGATGTATTTTTTCAATGTCTTCTATTGATTGTAATAAGACTATGATTACTGCTTCTGTTGGAGGTGTCTTAATTAATAGCTATTCTTTTGTACTTGCTCCCTGAAGTGATTTTATCAGGATGCTATAAATCAGATCAGCGAATGAAAGCTTCTTCAATCCATTTAACTATAGTCTCAGAACATTTTTCAGGTGGGAGGTGTGCAGGACAATGAGTTCCTTTAATGCTAGGTGGGACGGCGCAAGATCAAGAGAAATGTCACTGTCCTTGGAGACCAGGAAAACCTTCTCAGTTCAACTACACAGAGAAGCTGAAGGAAGAGCCCATCCTAGCAAGATCTTTATAATACAGCATCTGACTATGCAACCACAGACTAATGGAGAGTGTAGTATGTAGTCAGTAGTGTTTATTGATCAAATAACTAATATTCAATTTCAAATATTGAATGCTAGGCTGGTACCTAATTAGACCCTTAAATGACCATCACAAACTACATAGCATAACATTACATAGAAGTAACAAAGGGTACTGGACTAGGAACCAGAGGACCTGAGTTCTAGACCCATTGTGGTATAAGTCAATTAATCTGCTCCTTCTAGTTTTCTTCACCAGTGAAATTGGGGCACTAATATCTGGGCTGGTTTCCTCTTTGGACTACTGCAAGGATTAGTAGATAATGTCAATTGAGCTTTGAAAACCACAAAGTCTCATACAAATGCAGTTTAATGTACTTGTTTGTAAAGTGAGCCATTCTCAATGTATCTGAGCTGCCTTTCAAATAACCTATCTTAAGTTATCTTTGTTGTTTGTCCATTGTGTTCACTCTTCATGACCCCATTTGGGGTTTTCTTGGCAAAGATACTAGAGTGGTTTGCCATTTCCTTCTCCAGCTCATTTTACAAATGACGAAACTGAGGCAAACAGGGTTAAGTGACTTGCCCAGGGTCACATTTGAACTCATCAAGATGAGTCTTCAACTCCAGTTCAACTTCAGCTCTATCCACTGTGCCACCTAACTGCCCCTGTCATCTTTTTATTTCTCTTCTCAAACTGATTGTGGTCAAGATTTATGCTGGGGAGAAAAATGGTTCTCTCTTTTCCAACCTACTTCACCCCCTTGATTTCCTTGGGGCTCAGTGTCCAGCAATAAAGACTTATCTCATGGGAAAGCCCCGAAGCTCACAGATTAATATGCAGCAAAAATAGAAAGGCAAAATAAATGTTCGATGATAAGAGACAATCTTTGTACCTGCTCAAGGCTTTTTGTCAGGTGATTTCAAGTCAGAAGCATCTTGTGGGCAGGGGGAATAATTGCCAAACAACACCGATTTCTATTTTTTCCATACTCTTTTATTGCAAAGGTACATTTAAAAAAATACACAGACATTTTACCATTTACAGATTGCAGATACAGATGTTCTAAAAGATTTATTTCTATTTTGTTGCTTTTATTATACCTGTCACCTCTGATATCACAAGTAGTTCACTCATACTGATATCAACTTAAAAAAAAGAGGGACAGGGAGGCAGAACCTGCAATATATTCAATCAACAGAAAAGACTAGTTGTTTAATTATAAATATTTTATATTCTGTACATTATTGCATTAGGGAGCCACAAAATTATGTAGCATCATTACAAATGAAAACAGATTAGAAATGGAGGAGAAATTATTTATGTATAAATACATGGATTCATTGTCTTCTTGCAGAACACATGAGCTGAGATAATGTGCATTTGGGAAGCTCAGGTATTTTTTGTTGTTTGTACATTGCTTAGCAACTTAAAACTAATGAGGAAGCGTCAAAATAAGTTAAACAAATAGCAAACAGGTAGTAATCATAACTATAGTATATGGCTTTCTATTTCTTAAAAATATTTCTAAATAAAAAGTGAAATAAAATACTTCATTATCTTGTTTTTCTTTTAAAAAAATAAAAAAAAATACCTCCAAGCTGCGTTGCTTCCTAACATTTACACAGCAATTAAAATGTTGAATTCAGACAGGAGATACAGTTCTAGTACTACACAAGGTACAACAAGACTTGGGTCTAAAACGGTACACGATCCCTGTCAACAACAGTACACGGGAAAGAAAACATTGGTAATTCATTCATAGGATGTTATCCACCATTAAGCACTTTTGTTAATCTGCTTTTTTCCCTACATGAGTATGCCCAGTTGGATTCCAAAGATTTATTTACAGAAGCAAAAGGAAGACCCTAGTTTTCAAGTCTGTCAGGAAAATAATCCATATTGTTTTCCAGTTAGCTCACACCCATGGAAATAGAATCAGAGAATTTGGACGATGGAACTTTCCTGACCAACTTATTTTCAGGAAACCAAATGTCTCAGACATAGAATTTAAACAGGGTAGGAGGGGAGGAGGAGAGCTGGACTAGACCTTAAGAGGTACAGACTCCTAAATGACAGAACCTGATCCTTGAGTGCATCTGGGGATGAGGGTGAGTGGAGGGTGCAAGTTTTACTGCATTCTGAGGGAAGCCTTTCAAATTATCCAACCTTCCCCTTGCCTTTTTTTTTTTTTTTTGCTTCTTTTCTTAACTTTCCTTAACTTTCCTACTGGCCACGACAACCTTATCATTTTTAACCATTAGTATGGAGCAAAAAGAATTGACGCAGGAGTGGCGCGGATGGGTCCATGGCCTGCCCTTAGGAGAGCTGGTGGTATGGCAGGAGCCTGGAATAGTGACGTGGATGGCCGGGGAGGCAGGGACAGGGCAGATGAGACAGCTGCTGCAGCGGCCAGAGGAGAGGAGAGGAAAGCCGGTGCCAGGGGCTTGATCATATCTTTCTGGAATGCAAGTTTTGCCTATGGAGGGAGGGGAAAAAAAGGAAGTGGGGGGGCAGCATTAAGGAATAAGAGAATGTTGCTATAAAATGACAGCAATATTGACACAAATAGATTTTCCCAAGTAATATGTTAATAGCAGAAAGCTTCTTCAAGCTGTTAAAATCCTAACTCCAGACTCAGAACTCAAGAAACAAGGATGTTTCATATGCTTGGCAGTACGTCTCCTGGCATAACTTAACTTTAATTTGCTTCCACTTCACCCCTTTTTGGCGGTCTTTGCCTCTGGGCACTAGAGCATGGGAAAGTCTCCTCTGAGTAGCAGGAGATACTCAAATACTCAATCTATTTTACGGTGCTACTTAGCAAGAAAAATAAAGCACTATCATTCCACACAGAAGATTCTTTGCTTAGACTTCAGAGCTCAATTCAAACTCCCAGGAGTCTTCTTGACCCTTAATACAACTCACTGAAACTTTCTACAATATCTGAGTGACATTCTATTCAACTACCTAAGTAAAGAGTTTCAACACATGGGAATTTTATTGGCATTAAAAAATGTGATCTATGACATTGGGGAGCAGAAGAGATATATGATAGGGAAGTCAGTTTAAAGGTATTTCAATTTAGAAGAAAATGCATACTCCTTAAAATTGGGTACAAATAGAAATTAAGTTCAAACTATTTTAATAGTTTATTAAGTGAATATTTGAGTTGAAAGAGACCTTAGAGATGTATAAGACTCACTCAAACCCTAATTAATGTAGCTGTCTGGTAAAACCTGTATTTTCATGCATCACTTAGCTCAATGTAGTGTACACCTGTATACATTATCAGAAAGAGGGCAGATTTGTAGACAACAGACCTATTGCCACCAAATGGGCAAATCACCTCTAGGGAGCCCTTGGGAGGATGGGAAATCCATCTACCTGTATATTTATATGGCACCTACTTTTTGGGAGTCTTAGGCACTTTTGCAAAATAACTGAGAACCTAACATCTTGAGAGGAGGTTAGAAAAGCTGACTATCCATACGCATGGTAGAAACCGACTGTGAGAGACACTCAAACACCCACCTCATCACACACACAATAAGGTGAAGAGCCAGAAAGGGAGGCAAGGGGAGATAATAACAATGATAACGATAATGCTAAAAAAAAAAAAGGTGGATTTCTGTTAGAGTTCACAGTGATTCCATTAGGTTTAACAAACTCTAGGGCTCCCAAGGCATCACTTGCCCTAGCTCTGTTGACATTATTTCTCCTGTTTGTATGCTAATGAGTGGTATTGCTCCAGGTGCTGGAAGAGGTTGGGGTGAAGGGCAGGGACAAGTGTGCTTGGAGAATTCTGTCTGCACCAGCCCCACAGGTTTTAGGTTTCCTCACCCTGGTCAAAGCTTCTCTCCAGAAGATCAGGAACTGAGCAATCACACCCTCACGTGACAGCTTTTCTAGCTCTTTGGTTTTAAAGTGAGGACTGAACTGGCCATATGTGATCTCTATGACGCCACCGTATCCATCCCCATCCCACTCAACTCCCCCAGCCACGGCTGCAGAGCATGGTGATATGCAGCTGGTAATACTCACGGCTAGAATACTTGGGCTTCGCTGGAGTTTGTTGTAAGGGCTATACTTCGGTTTCATGGGCTTCCCTGCTACTCTGTCCTTGTGCCTTCTGCTAGAAATGTGCTGAAAGGAAATTCAGATAGATGCATTAGTCATTCTCTTAGTTTCTTTCTCAGTGACAGATGAGCACTCACATCCAGTTCTTCTAGGGAGGCTTGGGTGAAGTCACCCCCCAAAAAATCTGAAAATTCAGAATTTTCTCTCACACCACAATTATCAGTCGGGAGCATGCTGGACAGAGAACTAAGACTCAAGACATGCCTTAGAAAATGCAGAGGTAAGTAGAGGCCAAATACAATACAAACTGAGGCCAAACAGAGAGTTTGAATGGACCTTGGAGGACATGATTCAGTCCAAACCCCTTATTTTACAGATAAGGAAACCACGACCCAGAGAAAGGAGTGACTTGCTCATGCAGACAGAGTCATATTCAGGGTACTTCACCTGCTTAAGTTGAATTTCCGAATTCACATGAACATCACAGATTTCACAATGAAACGTTTTGTTCTGCAATCCTGAACCCTTGTTGCCATTCTGAATCTTTAACCTGGATCCCGGTCTTGGATAGGACTTAATTGGACCAGCCCCATTGCGAGCTTCGACCATTGTCTTGTGTTTGGATCCTAAAGGGCAACGAAATGTACATGTGTTACCATTTTTTAATAAGCACAGTGAAGCTGACCTTAAATTTATTTTCAGGTTATAAAATTCCCCATCTTAAATGACATTAACTAGAGCAGCCTGATCAATGAGCTGCCTCTGCTCTATTGTCACATTTTTCCTAAAAGAGCTGACTCCTTTACACCAGAAAGCCGAAATGTTTCTAACATCTAAGCAATGACAGACAATCAGGAGCTTCAGCAGAAAAAAATGTTTGCACTTGTCATAAGCATAATTTAAATTCAAGAGACAGATGCTAACCTGTGTTATGGGCCTCTAGCTGTGACAGAGAGTTCACAGCCACTTTGCATAGAGAACAGTAAAGTAATTTTTTGGCTTTTTCCTCTTCTGATTCAGAAACGGCACTGGGAGCTCCATTTGTGCTCTTGGAGGGCGAGGTCACTGCTCCCAGGGGCAAAGGGGTTGTAGCTCCAGGTTTGGGTAGAAATAAACCTCCATCAGTGCTCGAAGGTTGAATTGAACTATTGGCTTTCAACTTCCCTTTATCTTCTACTAAAAGAAATGCAGATTTGTGTCATTACAGTCACAGAAGAAAATGCAAATGTACTTGAATCACATCCAAGGAATTTAAAATGGAATTTTAAAAAATTGTTTGTATTTAACCACTGAATTTTGGTTCATGTAACTTTAATGGGACTGAAAATAAACTATCTCGTATTTTAAAATAAAAGCTCCATGTCATCAAGTTCTAAATTAATACAGATTAAGATCAAGGGTTTTTTTTTTTTTTTGGTGGGGAGGGGTGGTGGTGATTAATGACCTTGTTCTTCCACTCGCATGAGGCTGTGGTAACAACTTTCTGTCTGATACCACAGAGCTATAAGCTCTACTCCAGTGTGTTCCTAACTAGAAATGAAAACCATTGTCAGCCCAACCCAATTCTCTTCTCAGGGCTTCAGAATCTGTCTCATTATATGACCTGATAATAACATGAAACTGGTCATTAGGCAATGTTAGCTTCATTTGACTACTTAAGTTTTAATTAACACATGAATATAAAGTTAAAACCTCAATTTTGATACTACGTTAAAAATCCAATTTTGGGGGATTTGGAGGAAGGAGCAGGCATCATTAACTTTGGTTGTGATTAGTTAAATTTTTACTGCTATCTGAATGACAACAGAATTTATCTAAAAATACAAAAGGCAGGGACTCCAATTCATCCTATTTATTAATTACTGACTATCTAAATTTAAGTACCAAATAATGACATTGACCATAAGTAAAATGATGAGGATTAGCCAAACCATTCACAAACATCTTGGCATTTTGACTGTGTAACTTTTAGAAGCTCATAATCCTCAACCTACATGTGATAGCTGCATGAGAGGTCAGAGTGACTTTTACAGAATCTGCCTCCAACCAGGCTCAATTGTGATTAAAGGTGGGCTCTATTCTTTGGCTCGTTCAGTACACAAACTGGAGCCTCTGCCACCCAGCAGCAAAATACAGTCATGTGCCCACACCCAACCAAGCTGGTGCTTCTGGAAAACATCGATGGAAATGCTGATAACAGTTCATTAAGCAAAAAAGGGAGCATTAAAGTTCAAATTGCATATTTTAGCAGCAATAGCTAAATCTGATCTGAGCATTGTTGGCCTGGTAGATAAAGAGTGGTAGAGTAAGTAGGGTAACAAAGGTGACTTTCAGCAGGGTGTATATTTGTGAAGGCTCTACAACGTGGCAAACCTAGAGTTGAGACAGTGGGAGAGAAGATTTGAACTAAAATCTAAAGGAACACTGAATGGATAGAAGCCTGAGATTTTTCCCTCAAACTGGCTCCCACAACCTGATTATCAATCAGTGAAAGGGAACAAGCAATTCCCTTCACACATGTGCATTCGTTCTTTTGGGATGCCTTTTGGTACCCAGGAAAAGGTTAAAGGACCCAGGTGTAAAAAGATAGTATAACTAGAAATGAAAACCATAGTATACCTTTTGTAGACAATAGTATCTGTATCCATTAGTCCATCCTAACCTACATGGTAAGATAAGGCAGATCTGTTGGACTCCAAACCTCTTGAGGTCTGATTCTCTATTTTCTACAAGTTTCCCCTTTCAACCTTATGGAATTAACAAAGTAGGAATTGTATTCAGTGATATAGTAACCTTCCCATTTGTAATTAGGGAACTGGGGTTCTCCATTCTTAAGTATTAACGCTGCTGCCTACTGAATCATATTTTTTTTCCTGTCCTGATTCCTGTCCCTTTCTCCACCCATCCCCAACAGATGGCTCAGACTTGCTTCTGTCCCAGTCTCTTTTGTTCTACCTTCCTCTTCTCTTAGTGCTACTTGTGGACTCTGCTTGACATGGATGGCTCTCCTTTCAATATGTAGTTAATGGGAAAAGGAAATTTGCTGTAGATTTCCCCCCCCCCACAATTTAACAAATATTCATTTGCATTCCCATCAAGTGCAAGGTGCCTTGTTCTGTGGGTCAAGGATACCTGTTGTGTGACCGGACTTGAACATGTCACAACCTTACTGTCCTTTAAGTTGTTTTTCACTGTAAGCTGAGGAGATGAACTAAATTATTTCAAAAGTCTTTTCAATCTCTAAAATTCTACAATTATCTATAGTTCCTATGGTTTTCTGAAAACTACCCGGCCCTATACCTCCAGTCCCTAATCTTCCTTCCCCTCCCTTTCCCTTTTGCCTTTGGAACCCTGTTTCCACTATCAACAAACTCCTCTTCATCACTGGATCCTCTCACACTCTGTGCATTTCCTAAATTCACTAAAACCTAAATTTCCCTGGTCACTCAACATCTTTGTCAGTCCTCTCTGATGCTAAATGTTCATTTTTTCTTCTCATAAGAGTCAGCTCACTATTCGACATCTTTTGTTATGGCACCGTCACTCAATAGCTTGTCTTCCTTTGAAATTCATACACCCAGCTCCAAATTCTTGTCACTGTCATGTACCAAGTTTTCTTACTAACTTCAGCACCTGGTTGTCTTCTCTATCCTTTCCCCTGACATCATCTTTGAAAACGTCCATATCTACAGTGATTATTCCTTTGCTCTTTTCTCTCTTTATACTCTTTGCCTTGGCTATCCTATCCATTCCCAAGATTTCAATAAGCAAGACTATGCACAAGACTCAAATGTCTATTTCCATTTCTATCCTCTTTCCAGAGCTCTAGGCCCTTGGCTATTGGATATCTCTACCTGGATGTCTGGCTGCATCCTCAAACTCAATATTCTAAACTCATCTTCTTCCCCCAAACCTCTACCTCCTTTTAACATCTCTATTTCTATTAACTGCCCTACTATCTTCCATGTCAACCAGGTCTGAAACCTCCCCATTACCTCTGATTCTTCCATCTCCCTATGGTGTCAGAGTCTGTTGATTTTACCTCCACAATCTCCATTCCTTACTTTCTATGCCATCCCTGCAACCGTCCTACTTCAGGTCCTCATTACTTCTACTCTTCCATGGGGTCTACCTCACTTCATTCTATCCCCTCTCCAATCCATCAGTGACACTATTTCTAAGACAATCTTCCTCATGCAATGTTGTGATCATGTCACTCTTATGCTTAAAGCCTTCAGTGTTCATTGCCCGGAGTCTAAAAGAATGGAGGGAAGGTTTTAGATAGTAGTGAGAAAGTGAAATGAGGTATGGATATCTCATCAGTTAAGTAGATTTTTATCATGTCAAAATCTATCAAGTGCCTACTATGTGTCAAGAACTGTTCTAAGTGCTGAGGATACAAAAAGAGGCAAAAAGACAAGTCTCTGCTCTTAGGGAGCTTACCATCCAACAGAGGAGACAAAATGCAAACAAATATATACAAAGCAAGCTATATACAGGGTTAATAAGGAATAATTAAGAGATGGAAGGTACTAGAATTGAGAGAAGTTGGGGAGGGCTTCCAGTAAAAGATGGAATTTTAGTTGGGACTTAAAGGAAGCCAGGAAGGCCATAGTCAAAATGGAAGAGAGAGATCATTTCAGGCATGGGAACAGCCAGAGAAAATGCCCAGAGCCAGAAGAAATGGAGTGTCTTGTTCATGGAATAGCCAGGAATCCAGTGTCATGGGACTGAAGAGTATGTGTTGGGGAGTAAGATTTAAGAAAACTGGAAAGGTAGGAGGGGGCTAGGTTATGAAGACCCTTGAACACCAAACAAAACATTTTCTATTTGCTCCTGGAGGCAATAGAAGACCACTGGGATTTATTTAGTGGGGGATGGGGTGGTATGTGTGAAATGATCAGACCCATGCTTTAGGAGAATCACTTGAGGGTTTTTTTGTTTTTGTTTTTTTTGTTGTTTTTTTTTAACTGCTGATTCAGGTCAGCAGCCTCTGTGCAACTCACAGTCTTCCAGACTTTTCTGTAGGCTAAAGCACTGATGAGTTCAGTGCTTGTCAAAGGTCACATGGTCAGTACATGTCAGATACAGACCACGAAGCCAGTTCTTCCTGGCTCTAAGGCTAGACCTCTGTCTCCTGTGCAGTGTTTGTCTAAATTCAGATGACTAAGGTGAAATAAGAATTTATATATGACAATAATAGCAGCTACAGATTAGGAAGAAGAATAACTGTACTGGTAATTCATAGGAATCAATAACCAAAAAAGAGAAAAAGAACAATAAAACCCATGCCCTTGGAAGACTATATATAAATGCACAAAGTATACCTAGCAAACAAGGTGAATTAGAGATCCTAATGAGCTTATAATATCGTTGGCGAAATAGGGTGGGGCTCATGACCGGAATTTGGCTCCGGAAATGTATAATTTACCTCAATTAGAAAGGAAAATTCTAATTTTATACTAAAAATGTTGACAATAAAACAGAAAATTTAATTTAAAAAATCTATAGCAATGGTGACAAAAGACTCTAAAATATAATAATTCAAGGAAATCCAAAATGCTGAAGGAAAAAACCTAAAAAAAAAGCCTATTGGAGAACATTTGAGTGAGAATCAAAAGAGGTAGAAACTAAAGTGATTTCTCCCTCCTTTTCCACCCCCACCACACAGATGTGTGTACACATATACAGACCACCTAGAAAAGGAAAACCTAGATGAGTTTATGAAACATGATGCAAGCACAACACGAAAAGATGATATTGTAATGTTGAGAGATTATAAATATCTTGGACTCTTTCCTCTTCCCAAAGCAGAAAGCTTAAAAAATCTGATTTGCCTCCATGAAAATTTTAGACTTCCAAAGGCAAAAGAAACATCAAGAAGGACTGCAAGTCACAACCCATTTCTGATCTATAAGGAGGATTTTGTCGTTGAAGTAGAAATGGTAAGAACCAGACTTGGTCTGTGTGTGGGAGGGAGGGGGGGAAGGAGGGGAAGGGACCAGGGACTTAAGTGACCACTTCATCTCTGAGTTTGTTTTAGAGAAGGAGGGAGGGTGCCTAGTTTGGGGGATTTGAAAGGTTTCAGAGAAAGTATGAATACAGTCCAATGGCCTCATAATTCAAAAGGCAAGTTCTCAAGAATGAAGTTCTGAAAACATAAGCCAAAATAACTATGATAAGGATGAAAAGGAGAAGCAATTAAAAAGCCCCAGGGGGGATGCACAGGAAACTCACTGACAAACACAGAAGTGGCAGTTGTGATATGTGGAAAGGATGCTCGATTTGGAGTCAAGAAGGCCAGAGTTCAAATCCTGGTTCTGCTACTGGTATGACTTTGGAATCAATCAACAACTATTTATTAGGCTCTTTTTATATGTGCTAGATGCTGGGGACCACGAAGACAAAAAGAAAGAGTGCCTGAAGGAGCTTACATTCTATCAGGGGAGATAACATAGAATAATAAAAACAGTAACTAACATTTATATAGTGCTTCATATATATAGGGTGTTCCAAAAGTCTTAGTAAACTGCATTATTGGTATTATCTCAATTGCTATTGTCACACATAAACATCTTCACAATGTAAACAACATAAATGTATAAATAAGAGATGACTGGGGGAAAGGTCCTGGCAGCTATGGGGATCAGGAAAGGCTTGATGTCGCTTGAGTTGAGCTGTGGAGGAAGTCGGAGATTCTAAGAAATGGAGGTAAGGAGGGAGGGCATCACAGATCTGGGAGCCAGGCCCAGGGATAGCTGAAGTTTGGGTAAACTGTAGCTCCCTGCCTTGACACCGGCTCTTCAGATTGGTGAGCGCCTAACATGGATCATTCTACATTTTAGTCCAGACCGGATGACATATTTTTGTCTAGCTTCATTCCTTCTGGGAGAATTTTGATGATTTTTCTTTGAAAGAACTTTTGTGTTTCTTCATTATCTTACAAAGAGGTCAAACTACTGGATAATATTAGTTACTCTTCATCTTTGGAATTAAGTACAGAGACACATTGGCCACATGTGATATTGTGGCTCACTTAGACACATACTTTGTAGTACTTTCATGTCATTTCTATGTAATTATAAGTATTTGCTTAATGTTTAAATAACCTAGAATGCAATTTAATGCAATTAAGGACTTATTAAGGGCCTATCATATGCAAGGCACTGGGCTGAAATGAAAATGAATTAAAATTTAAAAATGAAATAAAAATAAAAATGATAAAAATAGAATAGTTTCTGCTCTAAAGGAGCTTACACACCCAATTTTAACATTTTTTCCCCCAGTTGAACGCAAATTATTTTCTATTTTTGTTGTCTTACAATCACAGCATTGCTGAGGTAGATTCTAAGTTTGGAAATTTGCTGATGAATCTCGGCTAATTTGGGAGAGCTACTTTTTTTTAAACAACAATTGACCAACAAAAACTAGAGACTAGAGTTTTCTTGTATGTCACCTTGCTTACTGAATCACTCTGAATGTTTGAGTTTTGAATGATTTTTTTTCTAAAGGCATAATAAACCTTTATACTCCTTTCCAGCTCTATCTGTTGTATTATTTCTGATCTCAACTGCTTATAATCCATGTAAAAATCCGTTGTCTTACTTCTCTTTTCTCGCTGACATTTGCAACAACTCTTTATTTGATTGTATTTCAAAATTTAATTAAGACACAGTTTACTTGAGTTTCTTTTAATAAAGATGCTTGTCATCAGGATCTTCTGGTTAATACATATTCCATTTTCCCCTCAAGTATTCTCTGACCTACTTTTAATTAGCAGGCCCTTTTGCATGCCTTAATCATTTCCTGATTGTTAGAACACCTGTATTTTATGTTTTGTCTTGTAGGCTTTGTTAGACAAAATTTGCTTAGCCACCTCAGAATTGCCCTTAATTTCACCTTCTTCCTCATTTACAAGGTAAAGTAAGAAGGCTAATTAAAAAAAATACATCAGAACTTAGACACCCAAATAAGAGCTGTTCCTCTTCAAAAATATTCAAAGCCTTCTATTTTATTGACGCTATCATTGCTCAAAACATTTTGGGAACTGCCTTCAGAACCAGACTGGGGTCATGTGTTTGGGTGAGTGTGCATACCCATGCATATGAAAATGGTTCTCATTACTTTAGGGCTGCCCTTCACACCTAAATCAGAGGGGGGCATCACAATACAACATCTCACCTTACTTGGCTCTGCATGACTCTAAGCCATCCTTAAATCTTTGTGCCCAGTGAAGATATTCAAAGAAATCTGTTGCATCTTCCAAAGACAGTTTTTAGAGAACTATTCATACTATTAATTGAATCCTATCCATCTTCATCTAGACCTTCCATTGTAATACTTTCAGATAAACTACCCTCTGTTTCCACTGTAAAGTGCTCAATCATCAAACGATTCCTCGGGTGCTTGCCAGAGCAAATTTAAGACCCTCCAATGTTTGTGGTTCCAGTGCATACTTCCACCCACCAGATTTGCCCTTGAATTGGACTGCATTCAACGAACTGTGTCTTTTCAGTCCAGGACTGACATTTTCAAAAAGAATTCCCATCAATTCTGAAGGGCACATAACTCCAGAGAAAAGGTGCCTTTGTTCTTGGAGGCTTGTGATTTTTTTGTTCTTCTAAAGCCACTACACTAAATTAGCTTAATGTCTACAATAAAAATAAATCCACTTCTTTTATGGACTGGTTATGTCAGCTGGTGCTAAAGATCCCAAGGTCACGAGTTCAAGCCCCACAGGGCTCATAGAGACTAAACCACCTGTTCATTAGTCACAGGCTGCCTATACCCTTGGCTCTAACAAGCGAGTGGTTACAAGAAAGAATGTGGATGACTCATGCTGATGGAAAGTCTCCTGAAAAGCACTCATCTTATGGGTAACAGGTGAATAGTGTCTTCAAGTAACATACTCATAATGACACTTTGCTCCCTCTCTAGGCCAGTTTGTAGTTATTCTACATTTGAGATATTTGTACTTAATAATCCAAAGGAAGGCCGATAGACTTGAAACTATCTATGGCAGAGCATGGGGGTCATTTGTCTTTTTTTGGATCATTTGTGAACTTGTCAGAAGTTATGGTCCAGATTTCTTTATTGACATTTTGGGAGGAAAACTTTTATTTTAGATATTTTACAATTTGGTCTCTTCCTAACTAAATTTCTCCTCTCTTTGACATGGAGATAGCCTTGTTTTTGTTTTTTGTTTTTTGAAAGCCATGATGGTCAACATGGGCCTACCAATCTGGGAAAGCTTTGAATAGAAGCCATGTGGGTGGGCTGTATGTCTGTTGTTGGAGCAATTTTTGTATATATGTGTGGGGGCACACCAGGTGTCTAACTTATAGTGAGACTGTTAGCTGTGTTGGGGAAGGAGCACATGCAGTGATCACAGATATCTGAGGTACTAAAGAGGGCACAGCTTTGTTTTACTTGTAGATTTTTAAGCACTCTCTTGAAGAGAAGTCAAGCCAAAGGAGAAGGATCTGATGAGAAGGTGAAACACTTGGGTGAGGGGAGATTAGAAAGATAAAGAGAACTCAAGCTTCTACTCAAAGTAAAAGGAAGAAAAAGACTAGAGGGGGAGGAGGAGGTAGTTGATAAAGTAAGGTAAGACAAGGTCTGACCATTAAGTGATCTCAACAAGTAAATAAGCATCTAGTAAATGGTTTCTATGAGCCTGTTACTGTGCTAAGCACCGGGAATATAAATGCAAGCAGAAAGAAAGACAGTTTAGTCCTCAATGGCTTTACATAAAAGGAAGGAGTGGGGTTGGGGTGGGTGTCCTAGAATGAGGGTATGTTAGAGAAAATCTGGAGAGGAATGAAGACAGGGCTGGCTTGGGCCAGGATCCTTAAAATGGAGGTTCCAGGAGGAATCAGAGGGAGAGACCTCAGGGAAAGAGGGTACTTCCAATGTGTGAAGTCTAGGATGGGAGAGAGGCAGCCTGGAGAGGAATGAATGATGTTTCACTAGTACTACTTTGAGAACAAAACTATCAAGGCAAGACAAAGGAAGCTGGGAATTAGCTGTCCAGTTGCTAGTGAGCTAAGAAGAATGATAACTTGAGAAGACCCTGGAGTTGAAGGCTCCCACAAAGAGTTTGCCAAAGTCGTTCTCCCGGGGAGCTACTGGAAGTATCCTTCCTAGAAAGGAAGGTTGAGAGTTTTAAAGAAAGATTCTTCACTGTCCAGGTTATCAGGGACAATGACATGTCTCTCTCTCTCCCTTTTAAAGGGTTTCAATGCCAAAACAAAGAAGAAAAAGAATGGGACATGGAGAAGAAATGGAAGAAGCAGGTGCTTGTCTCCTAAGGAATAATGCTGTGGACACACAGGTACTATCAAGAGTAAGATCATTCAGTAAGGGTCCAAGGAAGAAGAGATGAATTGTGGTGGCTTATGGTTCTCTGTGGTAGGATGATGAGGTAGCCATTTTTTGATCTGATGGGAAGGAAGGAAAGATCTGCTGTTTTCCCAGAGGGTATTCCCAGTGTGTGGCAGAGAACACTCTCAACTCATCAAACCAGTTGACTATTGCCCACTTCTAATGATTCATGTGGGCATGGACACTATCAAAAGCAATCTTGAAACCACTTCTGAAGGTTACAAAATCTCATACCAAAAAACCCAAATACTTTAGGTGAAGAAGTGGTGTGTTCATTACCGCTGCCAAATGAAGACAAGGGATTCTCAAGAGAAAGGCAGAGAAGTGAGGAGCTGCTTGAAAATGGGATATTCAAGAATGAGATTTAGGGTTTTGGACTCTAGCTTAAAATACAACAATAAGAAGCTTCTGTCCAGGTATGAAGTAAATCGAAAAGTTTTTAAATGTTTTTTCCTGGAGCCTTGTAATTCTAATTCAGAGGGCTTAGCAAGTGAAAATGAAGGAGCATTTAGAAAAGTGACTCTATATGTATATCCACTAGAGTAGCTTTGTTGTCATTCGGTCATTCAGTTGTGTCCAAATCTTCATGACCACATTGTGGACCATTTCTTGGCAAAAAGACTGGAGTAGTTACATATACCAAAGAAGATGCTCAGAAATCTAGGAGAGAAAATCCAAAAGAAGCCAGCAACAAAACCCATGGTGTTAGATTATACGCAATTGCAAAAACAAACAACACACACACACACACACACACACACACACACACACACAGACACACTGGCAAAATTAACTTGAGGTCCTAAAGCTAGGAAGCAAATTTGACCTTTTGGGGTATCACTGACATTTGATAGATGATACCTAAGATTGCAACATGGCTCTGTAGGTTTTACCTTACTCATAAGAAACAAGATAACTAAAAAGGTGGATGTAATAGCATTGTCTCTTAAGAAAATATATTCATTAACTATATTCATATAAACCAAAGATGGGGGAGCAGAATCGAAATGAGTGAATATCAATAGAGGCAAGACCAGTAGTGATAAATGCATGAGGATATACTGCAAGCACATAGAAAGAAAGGAGGAGTTCAGGAAATAGATCACAAGCCTGCCATGGAGGTTTGATAAGAGAAGTAATGGAGAACTTCAATTATTTGACAATCTGTTGGAGTTTTCTCCTTCTGCTTATAACAGAGTAGCTAATAGTCTCTTAAGCTCTTCTTAATGAAAATTTATATGACACACCATAAAGAAAAACATTTTTGAAAGACTTTAGGATTCTGGCCGATGCAAAGGTAACCCCTGAGTCCAACTGAGCGTGGTGATGGATACTTGTAAACACAGCTCCTAGGAGGCTGAGATTGGAAGTTCTGAGCTTTAGCTGAGCTAAGCTGATGTAGTGTTTGCAATAAGTTTGGCATTAACGCGGTGCAGGGTTGGGGTGGTTAAGGCAGCATCCTAGGTTACCTGAGGAGGACCATACCAGCTCAGCTGGGAAATGGAGCAGTTTAAAACTCCTTCGTTGACCAGAATGAGACCCAGGTCTGTCAGTAACACATTCACTTCCAGCCTAAGCAAGGTAGGGAGCATTCCTCTTAACATAATAATAATAAAAAAGGATACCTAAGTCCAGATAACTGGAGATAAAACAAGCCACTCACCACCTCCTGATAGATGCTAAAATTCAGAATGAGGCTTATATTTTTGGACTTGGCTAATGTGGGAATGTGTTTTGCTGGACTAGGAATATTTAACAGGAAGGTTTTATTTTTCTATTTTTCTTTTCGTTGTTGCTGTTCAACTGGAGAGGCAATATGAAGAAGAGAAAATAAATGGTTGTAAAGATAAGTAAAAAAAAGAAACAATGAAAAAATACTGAAATAAAATTATCAAATTTAAAGAAAAAAACACACACTCAAAGACCCCAGGTTAAAACCCCTGATTTGAGAGTTATTCAACAAACACAAAAATATTAGTGATTTTTCCCCTCCCAACAAAAGCTGGATCACCATTTATGTTGGAAATGGGGTTCTTGTCCCTATAGGAGTCAGAGCAGATGACTTCTGAGATCACTTCCATTACTGTGATCAAAAAAAGTATTTTGGGTACTCCCTTGCTTTCAAGAAGGTTAATATCTAAATTAAAGTTTTCCAAACTAATCTGGTCACCAAACATTTCTGGACTTGAAATATAATTTGATGAAGCCCAGAAATGTTTGTCTAGAGTAACCCAAGGACATGAAAAATCTATGCAATAATGAAGATTTGGGGAATTTGGGAGTCAAAATGGAGGAAATTAGCTGTATTTCATACTAAAAGAATTTCTAGGTGAAGCAAAACTTGCTAATAAACTAAGAAAGTTTGTTCTCCAACTATGTTTCAAGAATGAAATATTTTAGAAAATTCATGGAAAGCAACTGACAATAGAAAGCTTCTAAAATGTTCAAGTCAGGAATTACACTTAGATACCATCTTATCTTAGGTCATATTTTTTAGACTGATTTTCCAGTTGTGTTCCTGGGGCCCCAAGGTCACAGACAGCCCTCATAAATTAAAATTTAATGATAAAACTTCCCTTGGATTCAATGACTTTGTGTTGGATATTGTATTTTGAAAAATAAAGACCTCCAGGGATTAATAATGAGGCAGTAGGTGGCACAGTGGATAGAGTACTGGGTCTGGAGTCAGGAAGACTCATCTTCCTGAGTTCAAATCTGGCCTCAGACACTTACACATTGTGTGACCCTGTGTGAGTCATTTAACCCTGTTTGCCTCAGTTTCCTCATCTGTAAAATGAGCTGGAGATGGAAATGGCAAACCACATCAGCATTTTTGCCCAGAAAATCCCAAATGGAACGATGAAGAGTTGGACAAGACTAAAAACAACCAAACAACAACACAACATAAAAACAGTCGGAGAATGAAGCTACTGTTTTGAAGACTTATCACTTGGAGAAGCAGTATGATGTGTTGTGAAAAAGCACAGCATTTAGAGGCAGAGGGCCTGAGGCCTGAATTCAGGTTTTGTTGCTTCCTACTTGGGTTACCTTGGGCCAACCACTCTGAACTTCAGTTTTTTAATTTGTAAAATGAAAAGTTCAACAAGATGATTACTGTGGACCAAAGAAGTCTCATCATCCTATGATTCTTATGAATTTTGTTCCGGGCAGTATCAAATATGTCTCATTTACACTAGCCACTAAATGTTCTTAAATCATCACTGAACACTAAAACCAAGCAACAAGCCTTTATTAAACACCTTCTATGTGTCAGGGACTGGGCTAAGTACTCATCCATCAAGCTAAAATCTACTTATGTTAATTGAAATAAATAAAATTCCAAGAGGATTCTGGATTGTACAAAAAAGAAAGGGAAGGAATGTTCTAAGGGGAAAGTTGCATTTATTGGAGGCAGTGTGCTATAGCAGATAAAGCACTCAGTTTAAAGTCAAAGCACTTGGGTTCAAATCCTGGATTTGTCACTTACAATATATGTGATCTTGGGTAAGTCACATAACTTCTCTGAGATTCATTTTTCTTTTTCTTTTTTCATTTGTAAAATAAGGAGATTAGACTAAATAGTTTCTTCCAAAATCCTTTTCAGTTCTACATCTATAATTTTATATGTGTATCTGAAGGCATGTGGAGTATCTAAAGTTGGTTTAACTGAGACACACTTCTAAAGGACATTTAAAAAACTTATCAAACCTTATTGTCAGGAGGCAAAAGTGGAATCCTTTTGTATGTGAGAAGAAGTATGTAATTATCAAGACTTTAACAACAGCTATCATTATTATAAAAGATATAATTTAGGCTGTGGTTTTCTAAGAGTGTCTCAACTTTAATGAAAAAAAAGTAATAGACCCACCTATTTACAGTAAGATTGTATTTCATATGTTATTGTTGTGGTTGTTGTTCAGTTGTTTCAGTCATGTCCAACTCTTCATGACCCCATTTGGAGTTTTCTTGGCAAAGATACTAGGGTGGTTTGCCATTTCCTTCTCCAGCTCATTTTATGGATGAGGAAACTGAGGCAAATAGGGTTAAGTGACTTCCCCTAGGTTACATAGCTAGTAAGTATCTGAGGCCACATTTGAACTTGGGAAAATAAGTGTTCCTGACTTCGGGCCCAATACTCTATCTACACTGTGCCACCTAGCTGCCCTAGCTGTATTTCACCTACCATTTGTTAAAAATAAGTCATTGTAAAAACAATAGGCCAATTGGTCAATATTCCCTAAAATCACAGAACCACAGTCACCAATGCTTTTTCTTACAGATATGTCTTGAATAGCAAAGGAACTCTCAGTTACTACAGAAAACTGGTCAGGAAATCAAGACTGAGATTTCAGTGGAAAAATCTTTCCTTATTCTAGCTGAGATTACTAAAGGGCTCTACTCATCAATTTTTACAATTAATTTTTCTTTTTATACTCAATATGTGCCAAAAGGAATTAAGCAATTAAGTGACTAGAGGTCATATTCTTTACTGCATCCATAAGCACCTTGTCCAACGTTCTCGTTCTCATTCCAAAACACAAAGCACTGCCATATTATTCCTTCATATTCATTAAATCAAGTTAGCCAACCTTGATAAGGGATTCAGACATATTTCTTTCCTGCTTTATTTCCCTACTTTCTGAATAATGAGAAATTAATGGGTGTCAGTCAGAGTACTTACTTCCTAACTAGTTGTGCAGCCTAGTGAGAAATGAGGATGAAAAACCCAGGAGACCCAATGCCAGTCAAAAAAAAAAACCCCAAAAAAACCCAAAACCCAAAATTGCAAGCCTGTATGTACGTAAATTGTGTGCTGCAAGAGACTGGTTAACCCTTTTCTTTACTTGACTCTCCTATATTCTTTCTACTTCTGACAGTATAAAAGACAGAACACCACTGATAAGAGATTTGAAAATTGAAATTAGTGTTCCAGAAAGAAGTTTGAAAGCTTTGCAAAAAAAGTGAGGCAGAAGCTCTGAAGATCTGCAAAATAATTTCTTTCTTGTAAAAGGAAATATTTTGAAAATTGACATCAAAATTATGCTTTAACATCTGATATTTTTTGGTGTTAGGCAGTTTGGTGCAGTAAAAGATTTAGTGGACAGAGGATCTGGGTTCATACATATGTATACCACCTGTAAGAACATTTTGCAAGTTTGTTGACCTTGTTGTTGGGTCTCAGTTTCTTCATCTGTAAAATAGGGGGTTGGATTAAATGGCCTCTGAAGTCCCTTCCAGTTCTGCATCTATGACCCTATGACCCATCATTTATGGACCAATATTTATATAGATCACTCTAGTATCTTTTCCAAGAAAACTACAAAAATGGGGTTACAAAGAGTTGGATATGACTAAAATAACTGAACAACAAAATTGTATCCCCAACACTTAGCACAATGCCTAGCTTTTAGTAAACACTTAAAAAATGCTTGTTGACTTGACAGCTCAGGGAACATACATTACAGTCTTGTTAATACCATAGAGAATAGTTGTGGCTATGCAGAAATAATAATAATAATAATAATAATAATAATAATGAAACAGGTACCCAGAAATTCACTGGACATAGCATAAAATCTGCAAAAACAGCCAGCAGCAAAATCGATAACCTCAAGTATCTTTATGCAGATGTTGAAGCATGGCAGACTAAAGAAACTACTCAAGGAGGTAAATCTGACTTCACAGAGATCCCAGGGCTCTGCAAGGGCATGTCTTATTCAAAAAGGCCAGGAAAGGTAAAAGGGAAATGGCATAGTAGAAATGATTATTTACAAGATATATTCATGTGAAGAAATTCCGGAACCCTGAAGGAAGAAACATGTTGCAGGGACCAGAGTGACAAGCAATAGCAAGAGAAACACAAGTGACCTCACCACTGTGATGTCTAAAAAGTTCTGAGACATGATTTCTGGGTAATTAATCATTTTATTAATAATGGTAGCATATTACCAATAAAATGGGTCAGTAACACTCTTGAATGCTAAAGACCAACCATGGTGGTAGGTTCACAGTTTATATATGCCCTTGGAAGAGTGGGTGTTCCTGAGGGTGGCAATCAACTCTGATTGGTTTAACAATTAATGAGAGAGAATGAAAATTACAATGAGAGGGAGACCTATTTTAATGAGGGGCTGGGGGAATGCGACTTCCACTATGTCATTTACTAAGTTACCTCAGTCTTGGCCAATCTAATAAAAGAATTTATCCCTGCCCAAACCTGGGTGGAGCACAATGGGCTTCCCTACCTGGGTGGGGTCTGAACAAAATTGAGGAGAAAGTTAATCTTATTATCAGCAATGTCCTTCAGAAACTAAGCCTTGAAATGAGGACTCTGGCAAAAAAGGGGGAATTTTGGATCTCCCCAAATCATTACTTATTAATAATCATTTCTCTCAAAATAGATCAAAAGTTTGGGAAGCAGATCAGAGAGCTGGCACAGAGCATAGTGTTGTAGGGATGGGAATGTCAATTATCTCAACATCTGCTGGGGCTCTACTGCCTAAGGCAGAGCAGCAGTTCAGGATTCTGCAGACTGCCTTAATGATGATTTTATTTTTCAAAAGGCAGAGAATGCAAAGATGGGAACTACTGCTACCGGGCCTGACTCTGACCAAAAGCAGGAGTGGGTTTCAGCAGTAGAAATGATGGGAATCTTGGGGAGGAAGTGACTACTCCATCTTGGGATTTGTGATAGAAAAGTAGAGGTAAGTCTTGTAGTCTGGAACACCTTAGATTTCAGTAGAGATTTCAGAGGGATCAGAGAAATGTTCGGTAAGATCCAGTGGCCTAATATTTTGAAGAGGAAGTTGGCCCAAAAGGGGTGGAAAGTATATGAGAATGAAATCCTGAAGATTCAAGTAGAAATTATTCCACTAAACAGGAAAAAAGGGAGCCAAGTAGACAGTCCAAAGGGCATTTCATCAACAAACTCAGATTTTAAAAGGACTTGTAAGGAAGATGAAACTCAAGCAACTGAAAACGAATATAAAAAAGTAGTTTAGCCCAATAAGAATTGTGTTGAGATATGCTAAATCTCATAATGGGCTGAGTCTCAGAAGGAATATGAATTACAAAAGAGAGAGGAGAACATACTGGTTTGGAAACAGGATCAGAAATGGGATAAGATCAAGGTCCCTGATAGAAAGATGACTACAGGTGATTGAGATAAGAAAGAACTGCTTAACTCTTATTTTGCTTCTTTTTCTCCACTAAGGAGAATAGCCTTAGTATTAGAAAGGACAGAATTAAAACGGGGATAATCAAGGACCTAACAATCCTTTGTGAGTTCAAGTTACCAGACTTGGTATAAACTACATACTAGATGGAAAGCCCTGACACACGTTTGGTGGAGCCACTGTTGGTTATATACTATGCTCTTGTAAGACAACAACTGGGATTTAGCCAGAAATAAAGTCAAGTTCACTGGATCATCTTTTCTACATTCCATTGTTTTCCCTTTTGAAAATTAGGACATTGATACGTTGACAGTTCTGTAGCACATCTCCAATTGGATTTAGGCTTGTGTGATCATTTTAGGGTTAGAGTTAGGATTTTAGGAAGAAAAGTGATGAGCTGGAGACTCTTCAGGGATAGTGAAGGACCTTGATATCATATCATATGAACATCAGTTGAATGGACTAGGAAAAGAGAACATTTAGGGGAAACATGGCAGAAGGGTTGGCACACAGAGACTTGTTGACCTGGCCCCAGAGTATCTAGTAGAAGTGATAGACATTTCAGCTTGATATATATGAACACTTCCTAACATTTTGGAGTTGTCCCCAGACAGAATGAATTGGCTCAGAAGATAGCAGATTCTGCTTCGCCGGTGTTCTATTAAGCAAAGAGACTAACTAACCACTTGTTGAGTTTGTTATAGAATGGATTCTTGTTAAGGTATGACTAGGACTGTCTAGATTGGCCTCTAGGGTCCCTTCTAACTGTGAGAGTTTGTGGTTTTGAAATCTTTTGGCATGCCAAAAGTGGTGTTATTTTACAATCTCTGAGGTTCTAGAGTTGTACTGAAGAGGAAGGAGAGAAACTATGTATTTCAGTTGATAACCTTTTATGGCAACAATTGGCATGCCTGGTCCCTTTGTGGAACGGACGTGTTCCTGAAAAACTTGTGTGGCAAATGAACTTTTGAAATTGATTCACAATTTAAGGAAGAGGGAAAGTTTGCTAACTGAAAAAAACCCTGTAGTATGTCCTTAAGTAAAGTGAGTAATCCTTTTGTAAAACTAACAATCATGCTACTATTAAAGTTTTCTAAAATCTGTTGCATAGCCAGGAGGCTTTCAGGAGAAATGAATGAAAGATTTTGTAATATTCCAGATTGAAAGTTTTGTGCTTCTATAACTGCTTGAGGGGACTTGGGCTGACACTCAACTGAGCAAAGCACATTGATCTGCGAATACCTGAAAAGACTAACAGACCTACTGTAGCAAGAAGGAAATAGGACAGTTTGGCATGAAGGTGATACATCCAGAAGCCCCAACCAAACTAGAGGCCCACTGCCAAACTAGAGAAGTTCTAGAAGAATGTTAAACAGGAGAGTGAATTAATGAATGAATGAATGAATATGAATGAAAAAGCATTGATTAAGCACTGACTCTGTGCTAAGCACTATGCTATGTGCAAGGGTTACAAAAATAAGTGAGCAAGATATTCCTTGACTGCAAAGAACTTACATTCTAATAAGCGAAGACATCAGATTAAAAGGAGCTATAAAGGTGGAAAATAGGGAGGGGTACAGGAAGGTATGAGTCCAATGGAAGGATCTGAGTGCAGGGGCATGGCTGGAAGAGGATCAGGAAGAGGCTGGAAGGATCAGCAAGGTCCAGGGACTAGGCTAGATAAGATGACAGCCCACTGATCAGAGCCCAGGATCCCAGAGGTGGGGAATCTGAGTTCCAGTTAGTGGAGAAGGTCAGGCAGGTTGTAGATAGCATGGCTAGGAGGTAGCTAGGGAGTGAGAGCTATGAGATACTGATAAATGGAAAACAGGGAGGAGGTTTAACCTGGAAAAAGGTGGAATCATCTTTCTCTGCTTGCATTTGCATCCCCAGCACTTAGCACAGTGCCAGACAGAAAGTGCTTAACAAATCCTTGTTGACTTGACTAACTGTTGAGCCACCTTGAGCATTCTAGGATCACTTTCTACCTATACCCATTATGCATGTTGACTTATCCTCCAGGTACCCTGGAATTTTTAAGCTTTGGAGATTGTCAAGTTCCATGACTCAGAGCCATATGACATCACTGCACAGATGCTTTTTTCTTCTTTTGCATCAAACTTTGCTTCTTTTGGGTCAGGTAGGCAGTGCCCTACAATGGAGAGTTGTACTGGGAGTCACAGGCCCTGAGCTCCAAGCCTTCCTACCCATATGACCTTGTCACTTACTACCTGTACAGCCTTGGGAAAATCACTTAACCCGGCTGGGTCCATTTACTTATCTATAACGTGAGAGGGTTGAATTAGATAACCTCGAAGGTTACTATGTTGGATACTACGCATGATCTGATTCTATGATTCAACTCCTTGACATTTTTTTTTTTGAGGAAAGGAAAGGGGATGAGGTAGAGAAGGAGAAAGAAGATAATATTTAAATTTTTTTTTCTTCTTTTGGTTTCTTCTAGAAGTATTTCTTCCATCCTATCTGAAGACCCTTCATCTTCTATGAGTTGGAAAATAATAAAGATATTACTTAAGTATTATCACCATCTCCCCTTGCACAGGAGCCTAGCATCTGTTTATAGCATCAGTGATGAAAGGCCACTTCAGGGAGGAAGCCCAACAAAGAACGTAACCTATCATTTGCCACAATTTCCTTCAGGATTCAAACTTCCTGTGTTCCAAGATGAATAGGCTTTGGTGTACCCTAGAAACTACTTATCTTGGTGAGTGTTCACACTACTCTTGAGAATCAAATACATTCCTACTTAGCTTCACTCTCCTCAAACTATTAACCTGCTAACAATCTGAACTACTAGAAATTAGCAAAAACTCAACCACTCCTCTGGGACACAAAACAGCATCTTAAAAAAGTCTCACACCCATCCTAGACACTCAACCCACTCAACCACAGAGCAGGAAGATGACTGGGCTTACCTATTCTAGCCTGTTCTATGTCTGCTTGTTTGATCACTTTTGGTCCCCAACAAAACAACTTCATCTGCTATAAAGCTTTTACACTTTACTATTAATTTTAAATATTCCTTCTCCCCCAGGGGTAAATGTATTTTAACCCTCATCTCTAGTGTAGAATAACAGGTTTTATTTCTTGTTAGTGGAATTTCGAGTACAAATAAGCAGCTGGGAGAAAGTCTGAGAGGCTAAAAATCCTTCCAGGTTATCACTGAAATCATAGGCAACTGCCTAGCCACTTTGCCTCTGGGAAACACCAGCCCTAAACTATATAGACTGATCCAAAAATTTTAGTGCAGCTCAGAGCTTTAACAGTTTAAGTGACTTTTGGAATACTTTGGGGCAGCTAGGTGGCGCAGTGAATAGAGTGCAGGCCTAGAGTCGAAAAGACTCATCTTTCTGAGTTCAAATCTGGCCTCAGACACTTATTAGCTGTGTGACTCTGGGCAAGTCACTTCACCCTGTTTGCCTCAGTTTCCTCATCTGTAAAATAAGCTGGAGAAGGAAATGGCAAACCACTTCATCATTTTTGCCAAGAAAACCCCAAATGGGGCTTTAAAGAGTTAGACAAGACTGAAATGACTCAACAGCAACAATAATAAAATATGGTCAGTTTTAAAACATTAACAATTGGGAATCTGAGGGTGAATAATCCCATAGAAAACAATAAGAAACACATGCCAAAAAAAAAAAGCCCAACAAATTCAGATGTGGAAATGTTTTTAAAAGCTTCTTAGTATCTACCCACCTCGGTTCAAGCCACGATAATGTAAATATAGCCATGTTTAATTTATGGCAGAAGCAAAGGAAGTTGTGTTTGGCATAACTGAAGGGTTTGTTGGGGGTGATTCATGGCAACATCTGCCACTATCATCGGTATATAACAAAAGACAATTTGACCATACATGATGACTAGTGACATAATTAAGCACATAACTGGGGGATATGCTGCTTTGGCTGCTATGGATTATATCAAAAAACTTATGCCAGTATTGCTAACTTATAAACTAGCAATTAATCCCAAAATGTGAGTTAATGAAGGAGTAAATGCAGTATGAAATAGTAAAACTATTTTAGAATAACCGCAGTGATGCATGCTATTTTGGTGGTGGATGCCAGACCACTGTGGATGTGGAATCGCTAGCTCATTCTAGACAATGCAAATGGAGCTTTGAATAGCTCCCACCATTTGGCAGATGTGGAAAATGAGGCAGAGCACTCAAGCGACCCACCCACCCATCACCACAAGTGAGGCCAATGAAGCAGTAGAAACCAAACCCAGTTTCCTTCATTCCCAGTCCACTTCTCTGTGTACTACATATCTAAAATATTCTACAGAGTAACATCATAATCCAATTTTATCTTATTCAAGTAGCTCTATCTCTCCAAATCACTGGTACAATATTTCTGGCTGAAAGATAACTGTTAGACAGCCCTCGCTTGATGTTTATTGCCTGCATGACTTTGAGGAAGCCCTCTCTGGGCCTTAGTTTGCTCTTGAGCGGTATGGTCTAGCTAAACTCTAAGGTTGCTTGTAGATAGGTGGTGCAGTGGACTGAGTTTTGTGGTCCTGGAGTCAGAAGACCTGACTTCAAATCTGGCCTCAGACACATGCTAGCTGGTTGACCTTGGCCAAGTCATTTAACTACTGTTTGCCTCAGTTTCCTCATCCATAGCAGCCAAACTAATATATCCCCCAGTTGTATGCTTAATTATTTCACTGGTCACAATGTACGGCCAAACTGTCTTTTATCATATACTGATTATAGTGGCAGTTGTTGATATGAA
The DNA here is from genome assembly GCF_900497805.2 of Vombatus ursinus. NCBI lineage: Eukaryota > Metazoa > Chordata > Mammalia > Diprotodontia > Vombatidae > Vombatus > Vombatus ursinus. The sequence continues at coordinate 36,126,387 of NW_020954557.1, read as the reverse complement.
ATGGGAAATAATAGTAACACCTATCTCCCAGGGCTGTTAGGAAAATCAAATGAGAAAATAACCGTAAATCACTCAGTATAGTGCCTGGCACATAATAAGCACTATATACTAGCTATTATTATTTTTAAATCTATGATCTCTTCAGATATGTTCATCTGTGTAGCATTTGCTAATGTGAGAAAAATAAAGATGGCTTTCACTGTTAAAGTCACTCTTTTGTTACATCATTTCATTTAAAATAAGTTAAAAATAACATGGCCTGTTTGTTGGGAAGTCAGCAGTGAACACATGAAAGGGAGGTAATGATTTTCGGTGGTTCAAAGCAGAGTCTGTTCTGTGCAAATGCCTCTAAGCAGATCTCCATCAGTCTCCAGTTCTGACCCATGACCTCCCCTGTTCTTTCATGTCCAAGCCAGTCTGGCAACTGAGCCTCACTGTGTTGAGACTTTGTGGCCCATGGAACTGTCAGCCAAGTCTCCTCTCTTGTGCCCTTGTAGTACTTTGTAACTGGGCACAGGCTGCCAGTCTCATGGTCAGATAAAAGAATGGTCTCTCTAATTATCAATATGTCAAAAATGGGCAGGCTGTGTCAGCTCCCTGGCACATGTCAGCTGGACTGTCAGATACTTGCAGGAGAGTACAAAAGAGGGCTTGTTTGGCAGGGTTTGATCTAATGAATGGCTTTCTACTAATCTGGGCATTTTTCCCCCTCTATCTGTTCAACACAGAAATAATATTTTGATTTCTTTGGGGATTTTTTTTTTGTGGGGGGGGAAGGTTTTCTTTCTTTGCCACCAAAAGTTATAGACCAATTCATTCCTGAGGTGCATTTACAATGGATAATATAACACATAATTCATGTCACTGAAATCAAGCCCCACGAGGCAAAATTCTGTGCAACTCAGAATTATGGGAGTAATTCCCATAGAGATTCCAAGGATGGAAACAAGATTGCAAAAATGACGCATAGGGAATATTGGCCACAGTCTAGCAAAAGTGATAGATGTGATCCTGCTCTGCAAATTGTGAGCCTTGCAACTCTATATACCAAGAAAACAGATATTTTAAATGATAATTGATATCATATTTTATCTGTGCTATGTGGAATATATTTAATACAGTTAAATAATTTTTCAGGGCTGGCTATCACTTAGGGTCCTAGGGTAGAGCAAAGTCCATGGAATGAATGCCATGTACTAAAGTCAAAGTCTTGTGTAGGATTGAGTTTCTATTTTGTTTAAACTTATTCATAGCTCTCTGTTAACCAACGAAAGCAAATGCCGCACCAAGAGAGATGATCTTTTTTTTCAAAAGGGAAAAAGGTTGTTTTGCTGGTAACACAAGCCTAAAATGACATCCTAAGATGTCCCCTCTCCCAAAATGCTACAGTGCCACTGGACCAGAACTTCAATGATAATTTGATGTCACCGAGGAAAAATAATCTGTTGTGCTATAAATGAAGCATAATACCACAGTTTATTTTATTTAAAACTCAATGGAAGACAATTCTTATATTTCTGAAATATTCTATTAACAGAAACGGTCAGTGTGGCATAATAGATAGAGGGCTGGACTTAACAGCAGAGAGACCCAGGTTCAAGTCCCACATCTTGTATACAGTAGCTGAGTGATCCTGGCAAAAATTTCTCAGTTCCCCATGTAACTCACTATATGAGACTTGGATTTACAGGTTACTGTGAAGGGAGTTTCCTCCAAAGGGAATTCCTCACACAGAAGAAGTCAAGGATCCAAACCAATTAATAGAAACAAAATATAATAAGGGGGGAAAGTCACAGAATAGCTACCTTACAATACCAAGAGAACAAATAGTTTTATAGTTTTAAATATATACATATACAAATACATAGTAACAGTTTTATAGTTACAAGGGATGAAATATAATTTTAGAAACATTTCTATTAAAAGTGCTTAAATTGTGAAAAGATTTATCATTTAAAAGGTAAGCTAAAGTTCTGTAGAACTAGATTTTAAACTCCTTGAGGGCAGGACCATGTTCTTACATTTCTCTGTATACTCCTAGTGTCTAGCCTGGTGCCTAGTACTTAGTAGTAGGTTCTTAATAAATGTTTGTTATATCACCTAAAACACCCAGCAGTCACTCCGTAGGTTGGCATAGATTTTGTTCCTCAAGAGACATTAAAGTAGAATAAACCAGCCAAAAAGCAGTCACCTTATTGACACAAATCACTCAGTAGAAGTCACAAAATTGCAAGACTGATGGAGACTCAAGGCATGTAATGTTGTATATCTAAATACCCAACTCTTCCATTTCCTGATATCCTTTTATAAAATGTAGAAATATTGTATATAAATATAACCATTGGGGTAGCTGTTATTTTAAAATAAAATAGTCTCCAGATTAGTTTCTAACAGAGGCATAGACACTTAGGAAGAGAAAGTCCAAGATTTTGCTTATAGCAGAATTTGCAATTGTCTTGTAGCGTAATATGTGTCAGTCACAACTGGAGGTCTGCATCATTTAGTAACAAATACTGGGAAACAGTCTGCCGAAGGGCAGAGACCAACAGTTCATATCTGGCATTATTTTGGAGTACTGAAAAATGTTTTAAGACTTTTGGAAGTTTCTAAAGGATGGGCTGCACTTGACTGCATACATGTCTGTAGCCTTGCCAGGCAGGACTACCCCCTTGAATTCGAGGTACAAGGGAAAAAAGATGCTGACAGTTCCATTTTTAAAAAATCGATTCAGAGAGTCTTAATGATGAATGTACAACTCGCAGAGTGTGGGCCTCAGAATAATGGTCTATTTTCCTCAGACAGATGGGGCTCATTTACGTTCTCTGTGATTGTGTACCAGAAAGAACTTCAGACTTAAGATGTTTGTCATAAATATGTTTAATCTATTGTCTTATGAGGGGATACTAAATCTCTGCTTCTCGGGTTTGGATAGATGAATGCCAAATTTATGATGGCTCGATGTCTATAAATGACATTGGCACTACCCAAGCTGAAAATCGTCTTTTCTTCTGCATAACAGCACAAGGTCCCATTGCAGTTGAATGAAAGGAGGGAAAAGCCACTGAGTAGACCTTGCTTTTTAACTGATGGAGCAATCAGCATTTAACTGAAATGGGAGGGTGTCATTTGGAAAACTTGTTACCATATTATAATATCATATAAAAATATGAAACACTTGAGGGAACACATAAAAATGATGTGAGGCAAGGTGTCTGCTCTTATCCTTGGTAGAAAGAAATTTCCCTTTGAACAGAAATTATTAACCCTTACTGAGGAGTAGCCCCCCCGAAACCATAAAATCTTAAACAAGTGCTTTTCATTATAATCAGATTTGTTTGCTAATTGATAACTACTCTATAATGGAATTTGACAAACTTTTCTTTTTAAAACAGACTTGTTTTTCAAAGTTATGAGAGTAGAATGGTACACAGATGATCAAACTTTTAGGACTGAAAACAGAAAACCTTTTAAAATAAGATATATGTTGAGAGAAAGCATCAGTTTGACATGGCTAATAGTCTTCAAGGTTAGAAAAATCTGGGTTTCAGCCACACTTCTGACATGCTCTGCTTGTGTGACCCTGGACAAGTTCAGTCAGCGCCCCAGAAAGCTCTCCAAGGCTATAAATTTCAGAGCAAGTGATAACCTGCATTGGTAGAAGGAAGTTCTCTAGACCAATGAAATCACAGGTATGGTTTTAAATTTCTACCTTAGGAGCAGTCACAAAGCAAGGCTTAGAAAGAACACTGAATCTGGAGTCAGGGAAACAGCTGAAACCCCAGTTCTATCATTTACTACCTACGTGACCTTGGACAAAGCCTCTTAACCGCTCTAAACTTATGAAGATTAGGAAATTCAGGGAACAATTGAGCTAGCTGGGAATGGCGATTGCTATTTCTTGCTGATGCCTCTCCTCAGCACTTTCTAGTCTTCTAAGGCATTGCCATCCAACAGCATCAATGACCACCATATAGGGTCAGGAGTCTAAAACATCTTGTAATTTATGAATGTGATGGTAGCACCTGGCTATGCACAAGTGGGCAAAACTTATCCCCTACAGCCTTTTCATCCCACCTCACCCTTACCCTCTGACAATATCTAAGGCACTTCAGCTATGTTCCCCTCTGTAAGCTTGTCCATTGCAGCTACTACACTCATCATACCCACTTTCCTGCCTTAATCCTAGATAAATATCAGGCACAGATAGAAATCAATGACAAAAATACAATCACAATATTTGTGAACTTGGACAGTGGAAATCTGTCATTTTGAATTTCCAATTTACATTTGTCAATTACCCATAACGAAGATATAGGGAGATGTTGGAGAGATCAGGCTGTGATATGTTAGTGCGGGAAAGTGGTACAAAAAGTCAACAACCTTTCACCTCTTTAGTTAACTGTTGCTATTTACACAGAGCAGAGTGTCTGATGTTGTAAGGTCAGAACAGTTTCTTTACCATAGTCTCTCAAACCCTTTTCCATTTGAGTGTGTAGATCCCTAGGGAGATATAGCTCAGTTGGGGGATATGATGGAAAACTTGAGAACTAAAATGGTCTTCTGACCATAAGTTAGGGGACAATTGAACTGAGACTCCCAAGGGAGAAAGGAGAGTCAGTTCAGAGTTTAGCAGTTAATAGAAAGAATTCTAAGAGAAGCAGTTAACAGAGTTCCAAGAAGAGTTCAAAGGGCGGCCCAGTCCTTTTCTGCTTAGGCTCAATGTCTTCTGGTACAGACGCGGTTGAAAGGCAGAACCTCTGTGACGCATTGGTTGACTTGACTGGGAAGGTGGTAACAGAGAGCTTGGCGGTGATTGGTTAAGAAACAAATAAAGCTTTTGAACTGTGGGCTGACATTGCTGGATGAAGATAGCATATTTAGCTGTGGGGGTTTTCGAAGACGGGGATGGGGAGGGAAGTCAGGGGGAGGGGCGGATGAGCAGCACCATAGATAGCAGCAGTCAGCGATGAGTGGAAGAGGGGGCAGGTTCAGCAGAGAGAGCAGCACAAAGACATGCAGCAGTTTGGTAGCGTTGGAGTAAGCACAAGGTCTTTTTTTTGGGGGGGGGTGTTATACTATTATTTTAATTAAATTGTTATTTAATTGAAATGCCTTTATTATATCTGTGTTCTATAGCTGACTAGTAAAACATAATGGTAGGAGACTGTGGCCTATGATTTAGAGGTTTCTGTCTTATAAAATACCTAGAATGAGGGGTAGCAGATTAGGGGTACTTTCTGGGGCTACAAAGATACATTTGAAAAAAATCAAAACTGCTAGAAAGGATATCTAACGACTGGCCAAAGGTTTAATCTGACATAGTCACGAATTATAGATAAAAGTTTATGAAAATTAACAGAATAAGTCTTAATATTATCTTCATTTCCTATACGTAGTTTCTTCAAAAATGATTCTAAGTTTATCAGACAGGCCGAAAGGATTGTTTGGTCTCAAATTTGATCCCAATGCTTTCCATGAAAATTGCTTTAGGGTATTTGTACTTAGTTCTCAATGTTTATATTTCAGGAGTAGAACATGCAGAAGGCTCTATAAACTTTATCATTAATTACATTTGTAAATATTTCAGTAGCAGTTGGGATTACTGCATTTGTTCCAAATTAGAAGAAAAGTGATCCAAGATTTGCATTTAGCTCTGAATATATATCTGCATGTTTGAAATAAGGATAGTCTTTTCCACTTTCAATATCCAATTAATTTTTAAAAATGAATTCGAATGTAAAAAGCCTGTGACCATAAGACACTAAATAAAATAAACATTAACTATTGCAACTATGTGATTATGTTATCTCCATTTACAAGAAAACTAGGTTTCTCTCAGGCCCTGTACACTGTGACTTTGTTATGTGGAGTTGCATGCTGTCACAACATAATAATGAATTTGGTCTTTGGGACATGTCTTATTGCAGGAGTGTATATTAACAATACCGTATATAATATCACTTGCACTCTAAGGAAAAATTCAAGTAAAGGGTTTGTGGGCAAAATGTTATAGCAATTTTTCAGGAAGCTAGCTGAAATATTCTGAATTTAGGGTTCCACCTCCTTCATTATGCATCTTTCTTCCTATACACAGGTCTCCTAACTATTTAAAAAGAATTGGGAAAAACCCTGAGAGGTCATCTCTTCATTTCTTTGTCTTTTACACAAGACGACCCAAAACTTCCCTGGTTCCTGCACTGCTGAATGGATACCCTGCTTTCTTACAGACATCCAAAGAAGATGATGTCATGATTTTGCCAGCCAACCCTTTCCATTTTTGAAGTTAAGGATCATATAACTAATTTAATTATTGTTACTATACTTTAAACTCATTTCCTCTCTCCCCCCATCTAATTCAATTATCACCTCCACATGGATGCCTCTGTTCCCCCTTCTGAATGTCAGTCCTACATCTTCAATTCTGTTAGACACTTATACCTATGTCTAATAGTATCTCAAACTTAACATGTCCAAAATGGAATTTGTCATCTTCACTCGCTTTCCTGTCCCCACCAATCCCTCCTCCCAAATGTGACTATTTATGTTGATGGCACTGCCATTCTTTACATCTTTGATTTGTCCCTTCCCCCCACCCCTCTAATCCAACCACACTTGTCAAATCCTATCCATTCTAGCTCTACTAATATCATTCAGTCTTTCTCTTCTTTCATCTCGCAAAGCTGTTGTTGTTTGTCCTTACTTCTGAAGAGGATCAATGACATGATGGGTAAGGTCCTGACATGATCCTGAATTGGATTTAAGTGAGGCAGAGTTCCACAAAGTCGTCAGGATCACTCTCTCTTCCATAGTCATCAAAGTCCAGCGGCAGGACAAAAATCAAAATGGCAGCTTCGATGTCTGACCAAGCACAAACCACTCTACACCTGCTTGTCACAGCGCTACCACCTTATTGAAGCTCTTATTACACTTTTCACCTGGACTACCATAATAGCCTCACTAACCTCCTAGTCTTCAATCCACTTTCCACCCAGCTTCCAAAATGCTTATCATAAAGTCTGAAAGATGTGATTATGACGGGCCCCTGTTCAAACCCCTGTAAGTGTCTCCCTTGTGCCTTTAGACAACCTGCCCTTTTAGGCTCTCCACAACTGGATTCTAACCTTTTTACATATTAGGTGTCTTTATGATACTGTAAACTGGACTACCAGCTGTTTTCTGAACCTGACTTAGGATAATAGATTCACAGGATCCTAAATTTAGGATTGGGAGGGACCTCAGAAGTAATTTATTCCAACCGAAACTGAAGCCTCTTAAGTTGTAAAGCTAGCCAGTGGTAAAGCCAGAATTTGAATCCAGAGCCTCCAACTTCAAATAAAGTGCTTTTTATTTTTCACTATGCCATATTGCCTTCTATTTCTTTTCTTTTTTTTCTTTTTTGGCTAGGCAATGGGGTTAAGTGACTTGCCCAGGGTCACACAGCTAGTAAGTATCAAATATCAGAGGCTAGATTTGAACTCAGGTCCTCCTGACTTCAGGGGCAGTGCTCTATTCACTGTGCCACCTAGCTGCCTTCTATTTCTTCACACTCACACAGACTACTAGTATTCTCAACAATTCCTTCCAATTCCCAGAATACAATGACTTTTTATTTCTGCCTTTCAGAATCCTCTTCCTTTGAGGTTCTGTTTAGGAAAAACCTCTACTTCGTGGAAACTTGTGTCCCAATCACACTAACCTGACATCCGTTTTGTGTATGATTTCATCTTCTTCCTACCCATTCTCTTTTCCCATCTCACCCCATCCTATGCCTAATTCCAAAATAGAAGCTTCTTGAGGTCAGGACTTAGGTCACTTGAAAAAAGTCTGTATCCTCAACACCCAACATCATCCCTTAACACATAGAATCAATCAATCAGTGGACAAGCCTTTATTAAGTTCCAGGCCCTCTTTTTGACACTGAGGACACAAAGACAGAAAAGTAATAGTGTACTGGAGGACCATTTCTTGATAAATGTAATTATATGGAAAATAGTCACCGTCCCTGTATCATAATCCTTTATATAAAGTAGAATTCCATTATAAGAAAGCACATTATATTATCATGAGTTAAATTATATATCCTGAAATACAACAAAAAAGAAAAAAAAAACCCAGCCTCTTATATAGAGGGTGAAGATAATGAATTTCTCAATTTTAGCAGTTAAAAAGGAATTTCCATTGAACTTGGAAAGACACCTTAACATTTTCCCCAGGCCAGACAATCCTACTTTCTTTGTTGAGGATCTACTTTAAAACATTTTAAAAACCAACTTTATATATTTTATCCAATTTAATCCCACTCCCTAACTTGTGTGGTCCAGAAAGAGGAGGGCATTTGTGAAGGTGAGTCTAAGGCTGACTGTTTCAGAAGAGGATTAGTTCTTAGTGCTCACGTGCTGTGCTCCATATGCCTAGTCAGGCAACCTGGCATCATGCTTGCTTTTAAACGGTATCTCATCTGTTGTCCATGTGAAACCCAGGCAATAAATTCACATCATCGAGAGCTGCCTGTCTCATCTGTTCTTCCTTCCCAACCTGCCCCCATAGAACATCATTCAATGTGTGTGATCTCAACAATGCTGGTATTCTCTCCACTGAAGCAGATCACAACCAATCCACACGGTTCTTCTCATCCTGTGTGAGTCTAGACCATGATGTCCACCCAACATGTGGGAGGCCTTCCTTGTTTACATTTTTGTAAGTAAAAGAAGGCCTCTCAGGATGTCCATTATGTCCTCTCCCTAGCCATGGTCACATGACTGGCCCACCTACTTTCTTTTCCCACCATCCATTTTCTCAAAGATATTACTTATATGCCTCTTCTTACATGGAAGAAAGTGGTCATAGGAAACATATTGCAGCCGGCTTGCACCCACAAAGTTGTACTTTTAATGATTCCAGCCCTGGCACAAAAAAACCCATCAATTAAGCACAAATGTTGTCCTGGCAGGGCTATATGGTTGTGAATTTTGGCACACTACAACCTCCTCAGAATTGAAGCCTCTAAGCTACACAGAACTAAGACATCTGGATAAAATATGTGATATTCCATCCCACACCTGGATGTTTGGAAAGATCCAGATGTTTGGAGTCAGGGGGGGAAAAATCCAGCTAATGGAATTTTCTACTTTTCATCCAACAGTTTTGGTAGCATATGGCAACTGTCTGAGTCGGATGACAGGGAACTCCTCATGTGAAAGGGGAAAGACTAGTGTTAGGGGAACTAAAACACAAAACAACTGGCACTCAATGCTGAATTCGAAGTGTGACAGCTGAACTTATTTATTTTTGCTATACTAACAGGGATTCTTAGGGCATGCAAAATTATTTGTTTTTTTTTACTTTGATAACTATTTCAATATAGTTTTCTTTGTAATCCTGTATATTTTATTTTATGCATTTAAAAACATTATTCTAAAAAGAGGTCTATAGACTTCACTTAACTGATGCAAAAAAAAAAGGTAAATAACTTTTGGACTTGAGGAAAATGCGCATTCTGAAATAAAATTGACCAATAAGAATACTTTAGTCAATCCTTTTTTTTTTTCCAGGAGCATTTTTCCCCCAACACTCTTGGACCTTTTGTGGGAGTCTTCCCATCCTTTGCTCACCACAAACTGTATTTCTAATGAGATATAACCCATTACCAACATCTGTGACCTGGACAGAGCATTCTGAGATTTAGAGATTGAAGAGCTTCTGACCCAAGGTGGCGAGTCGGGGGCTGTCTTCAGTTGTTTAACTGAGATTTTCAATTTTACACATTGAAAAGTACAGCTTCTCATACCACTCATTTGAACAATCCATATAAAAATACAGGTGAGATTCTTATACAGAAAGTGATGCCTGGCCAAATGTAGTACAGATGTGTGTGAGAATACAAAAGGCACTTATTTTTAAATGGTACCATTTGCTAATACATTTAGTACAATTATTCTGGTATGTATGATACAAAAATCTTTTAAAATGTTTCATTAGCATTAATGTTTTATGGGACTGAGATGGAAAAAGAAATAACAAACTCACGGGATAATAGAATGGGAGCTAGAAAGGACCTTAGAGGACAGACAACACCCTCAGATGGGGAAATGAAGGCTGAGAGTGGGTAAGTGACTTCCCTAGGGTCTCACAGCTATTATGTGTCTGAGTCAGGATTTGAACTCAGGTCTTCCTGACTCCAAGCGCACTTCACCACCTTGCCTCCTCTTTCATATGTGACTCTAAGGTTCGCAAAACACTTTTCTATCAACGACTTGGTAAGATAAGCAATAAGTATCATTATCCCCATTTTAGAAACTGAGGGCTGGAGAGGTTAAATAACTTGTCTCAAGTCTCAGGTAGAATTTAAACCCAGGTCTCCTGCCTTCAGTTCTATCACTACCCATTCATCACTGCCTGATTTATTCTAATAACTCAGGAAATAAGAAACCAGGCAAGAAAACATTAAATGTGGAATGTTCGAGGCACTGGGGATAAAAATACCATAAAACAAAATAATCTCCATTAGCAAGGGGTTACCATTCTAACAGAAAGATAACAAAGACATATAAGTATACAAAAATAGATATAAAGTAAATGAATACAAACAAAATTCAAATAAAATAAAGAAATACAAAGAAATATATTTAGATGTACAAATAAATACATATGTAAGTATGCAGAGAATAAATATAAAATAAATCAATACAAAGCAGTCAAACACACGTTAGTTGGGGAGTAGGGTACAAGCATCTAAGGGATCAGGAAAGGTTTCATGGAGAAAGTGATGCTTCACCTGCCTCTAGAAAAAAGGAGAGGGATTCATGGGGTAGATGGGAGAAGGGAGGGCATTCCAGGCAGGAAGGATAGACAGCAAAGTCATCAAATAATTAGACAGTTTCAAAGGCAGAAAATATAGGTCAAGAAGACACTAAAGATAATATATATTGCATCTAGCTAACAGAATGAGAAATAAGATTATTGCCAAATGACCTAGGCCAATCCTTTGATACTGTTTTTTGCCTTTTTTGGTACCCCTAGCTCTTACCACAGTGCCAGGAACATAGTAGGTGCTTAATAAATGCTTATTGACAAATGCCACAGAAATCTAATTTGGGGAAGCATGGTATTAAAAGCAACATTTTATGTATATTTTAAAAAAGATATTGTGGTGCAGTGGATAGAGCACCTTCTGACCTGGAGTCAGAAGGACCTTAGTTCAAATCTGGACTCAGACACTTACTAGCTGTGTGACCCTGGACAAGTCACTTAACCTCAACTACCTTAAAAAAAAAAAAGAGATTCAAATTCATACCTGTCCCCTCCTCTACCGATAGTGAATCAACCAACCAACCCTCAGACTTGTGCTGCTGCTCTCTCTCCTCACCCCAGTCTTACAGAATCCCATCCTTCATTCAACACAACTCCAGATGTTCTTAACCTTTCTTGGGTCATGGACCCCTTTAAGAGTTTGGTGCAGCTGAGAGACCCCTTCTCAGAACAATGCTTTTAAATGCATAAAATAAAACATATATGAAACCAATTATGTTAAAATAGTCATCAAAATACTTTTGTTTTAAAGTTCATGGACCCCAGGTTAACTCTTGTTACATGAAGCCTTTCCTGATCCTCCCATCCACTAGTGCTGTCTGTCCCTCCCCCCATATGACTTTTATTTATTTTGTACAAATACACACATGTCTACACATGTATATATTTGTGTCTATGTATGTGTATATGTATGTATGTGTGTGGTTTCCCAATAAATTATAAGCTGCTTGAGAACCACGGACTGTTAACATCTTTGTATCCCCAGCTATGCTTAGGACAGGACCTGGCACGTGACAAGTTCTTAATAAATGCTTGATGATTGATTCTCTTTTCTTTGTCTCTAGCATTGCTACACTTGACTGAGAATATATACCTGATATTTACCAGGGAATGGTAGAAGAAAATACTGCATGTGTAAATCTTTACTCCTCCTTTCTCTGGTCCTGCTTCCCCTTATCTATCTACCCATCTATCTATAATATACATATATGCACGTGTGCACATACATATATAGACACATGTACAGATGCATCAATGCAGGGGGTATATCAACACGTGCATGTATGTATTTACGCAAACACAAACATAAATGAATAAATGTATGTGGCATACATGTACAGATCTACATATGTGCATATGCACCCACACATGTATTGTATACGGTCAGTATGTATACATGTATGCACACACATATATATATGTCTGTATGCATGTGTGCATATGTATATATGTGGAGATAGAGAAAGGGGGGAGACTCCCTCAATCTGATAGAATAAAGGTTCAATTTTATATGTATTTGGTAGATAAGGTAAAGTATAGTGAGCCTTTTAAAAAGTTTTCTTTCCTTGGTATTAATCCCTAAATTTGGCTTCCTTCCCTTCCTTTTTCCTCCTCTCACCCAGTCTCATCTCCTTTTAAAAATGTTTTCTGTGCTTTAATTGTTCCTCCTCTGCTCGGCTGTCTCAGAAGGCGATGGGTTTCCCCTCATTGGTCTTTCACGAAAGGCCAGACGGACGACCTCTTTGGGGGGGATGCCGTGGAAGGAGTTCTGGTTCACCTCTGGGTTGAACTCCATGGTCCCTGAGGTCCTTTTTCTAAACTCTAAGGTTCTACGATCCTTTGTTTAATCCTCACCTTTCTGCTCATTACCTTGCATTCTGTCCCCGTCCCAAATTCAGATCCCAGGCAGTTATCTACAATTTTGCTGTGGACGCTGACATCTCAGAGCTCACTGGCAGAACACATACAATCCCTCTCTGTCACCTCCCTGGACTGGCTATTAAGCCAGAGGCTCAGGTGAAAAAGTCTGTACTCCACAATTTCTGGGACAGCACAAACCAGCATCACTTTAATTGTTTCCCCTGAAAGACCTGCTGAAGATGAGAAGCACGATCCAGATGATAACCCTATTGACAGTGACTTCTTTCCTTCAGAATCTCACAGGAGACTATACCGTCCATTGGAAAGCTCAATGATGTGAGAGACAGAGCCCAGAGACCCTGCTCTACAAGGCTACAAGACCTCGAGCAAGACACTGCTATGACCTTGTACTGCTCCTCAGCTTCCCTTGGCGTAAAATAATAAAGATGACAGCTTATATTCATATAGAACTTCATGGCTGCCAGGCACTGGACTTACATTATCTCTTCTTACTAGCTGTGTGAGCCTCTGTTTCCAAATCTGTAAAATGGAGATAACAGTACTCACACTATCCTATATCATAGTTATAAGTGCTCTGCAAGCATTAAGAAACCAAAGAAAAATTCTATTGTTCCACTAATGATAAAAAGCAATTATTATTCCTTTAAATCTCATTTAAAGCAAACTGTTTCAAGGTTTTCAAGCTTTTTGAGGCTCATCAGCAAGATGATGTTAGTGGGATTGACTTTTAGGCATGGCATCTCTCCATGACCATTCAATACTTAGCTCTGTGGCTAGCACATAGTAGGTGCTTAATACATGTTTATTGCTTGACTGACTCACTGACCATCTCTGAAGTTGTAGAAAGGCTGGGAAATGTGCTGCCAGAGGAAACATCAGCAGGAAACAAGACCACAGACCCTTGAAATACTCAATTAAGAGTGTCAGGAACCAACACTTAATGGATCCAATCAACAATGGTCCCCTTACCTTTGTCATCCTGGGGCTCCTGAAGTCAAGTCTTATAACTGCAGGTTAGTTCCTTATCCACAGTCCTATTGCTGCCATTTAAAAAGTACCTTTAAACTTCTAGCTCTACTCACAATAACTCTGATTGCAGAGAAAAGTCAGAGTCATTGCTGTTTTATCCAAGAGCTTAACAAGGAAGTCAGTTGAAAGGGAACAGAGCACAAGTAATATGAAAACACCTCCATTAAAAAAATAGGTCATCAATTGAAACAAAATGACCCATCCATCAGGCACAGGCCTATGGGAGTGGGGAAAGCCCATTAAAATCTAATTTCACAGTACCTATGTGCTAGGAAGCCTGGTGCTTTACCCCTATTCACTAAATCTTTTGGATTTTACTCTTCATTGTAAAGATGAGTTGGTCCACCCTGGACTTTTGAACATTACCTCTCTTCAATTTTAACACATCAAAGATGTTATGCTACAGATAGTAATGTAGTATAGATATAGAGCTCTACATTTCAGATAATAGGAAAAAAATATTTTTTTTTCACAAGACCACAAAGAACTTGAATTAGTACTGGATAGAGTTTCCAATTCTTAAGATTGTAAGTGCCAGCTGGGTGTAACAGAAAATACGTAGGACCAGAAGGAAGAAGCCTTGGGTTCTGGTCTCTGCTTTGCCACTAAATAGCTGTGTATACTTAGGCTAAGTCATTTCCTTTCTCTGGGTCTCAGTTTCATCTGTAAAACAAAGGGGACAGATGCAATGATCTCTAAGGATTATAGAGTTATAATATACAATCTTATATGCAATCTCACTGGCAATTCTTTGAAATCCCACGAAGTTATCGCTCACCTTATGCATTTAGCCAGGATACTCTCTTTCAAGGATCCTACATTGAAGCAAATGCACTTGGCAATTCCTTGCCCCCACATCTGGGGCAAACCAAGCACTAAATGGACTGGAAAAGAGAGGTGGAATTTGTTTAATTTCCTTTGGATCCAATTTCTGTCTTGCTCTGGATCTCCTGCAGCCAGAAGGGCTGCTTCTTTGCTAAATTTCTAAAAGTTTGAATTTAGTAATAAGTAAATAAAACCAGTAGCTAAACTTCAATTCTGTGTCCCTTGATGTTAAGAACTGCTGTGCATTAGAATGGGAATGTCAGGCCAATTCAGAGAAGGTATGTGTGTGTACTTATGTAGGAATTTACATTCCTACATAGCATATACACATGCATAATTCTATTTCATAGACTTTCAGAACTTAATTAGTGGCAGGAACCTTAGAAATAAATCATCCACTTCAACCCTTTCATTTTTACAGATGAGGAAACTGAGGCACAGAGAGGGTTGAAGTTACTTGCCAAATGTCACACAACCAAGTAAGGGCTGGAGCTGAGACTCCATAAACCTCATGCCTTCTGACTCCAGGTCCAGGGCTTTCTCCATTACTCACTCCATAATCTTCCCACAGGGAATGAATGGTCTTCCACTGTCTGACACAGATAAAAAAACATTGAGATGTTGGACAGTGAACAAAACCCTTCCTGTGAAGGAAAACGTATTAATACTCACACAAACAAATCGTGGACAGTAACATGCAACAACTCAGGAAAACAAACAGAAAAAAAAAAAAAGAGAACCACAAAGAATGTAAAGAACCGAAGCTGTCATTGACCTGATTTGTCAGAGCTGTTGCCTGTGACTGGCGGGATGGAGCAGCTGGGATTAGCCTTTGCGCTGTCCTTGGAAGAACCAGCTTTTTGTTTATTTTTCGATGCCTCAAGCGCTTTGACCTTCTTGGCATGCTTACTTCCTTTGTAGTGGGCCTCGGCCTGGCTCTACAAAGGAGAACAAATCAGGCTCATTTTTTTTGCTACTTTCCATACACCACAATGGATGATAATGTAGGAAAAAAAAAAAGACACTTTCAATAATAGGCACCAATAGAAGTTTAGAATTCGGTTTACATGAGTGTAAGGAGGCAGACTCATATCTTATTTCAATCAATCAATGAATAAATAAACATTTATTAAGCACCTACTATATGCCAGGCACTGTGCTATGCACTGGGGATACAAAAAGAGGCAAAAGACAATCCCTCCCCTCAAGAAACTTAAAATCTAACGTAAGCTTGTTGAGGCAAGGAGTGTTTGATTTTTTTGTCATCATATTTCCAGCACTTGGCACATAATAAGGGGCTTAATAAATGTTTATTGATTGATTTGATTGGTGATGTTTCCATGCTCAGGAGATCTCTAATTTTGCTGGTGCTGCATTGGTCGATGGGTCATTGACACAGACTGCAATCTCTACATACCACACCCAAGAGATGGTCTTCATTAGCTGGCATATATATCCCTCCCTTAAATCATCACCTGGTGGCCAAACTCTTGATAGCAAATATACACTTTCACCACTAGGACCATACTGCTTATTTACTACTGACCTCTCCAGCTTAAAAGGACTTGCCCCAGTTTGCTATGCTCATACTGCTTTTGAGAAAGAAAGGTCATCACCATCCCATGCTGAGGAGGACTGGGGTGGCAAAGACATGTACCTAAGAGATTTTAATGCAGTGGTGTTCTTCATTGAGCACAGAGCACCCATGTCTCCTTCTCTGAAGGATTTAAACATCAAGGAAAAGGGAAAACAGGCCCTGGGCAAAACTGTAAATAGGTGAATCTGTCTTTGGTGTCCATTTTCTCTCTCTATTGCTGCATTTCTCCCTATTTTTCACAGCCGTGGTGCCCTCAAACTGTCTTTCAGCAGGCTGCCCCAGGGCCTGCACTGCCATGCTCCTCTGCCCAGATGTTCTTACACTATCATCTGAACCTTTTCACTTTGTCCCTTCTCCCCCCTGTTCTCAGTCAATGTTGACCTGTTCTGAGTCTAAACCTCCCAGGATTTTACTCTAATCATAAATTGATAAGTTTAGCTATCAGATCAACTAAATATTATAGTAAATAAAATGATCAGTTATGTGTTATTGTCTCATCTGCCTGATAGAAATGGTAATCTAGTTCACAGACAAAAAAAACAGAAGTTGTGAAATGAGAGAGATGATCCTGGGGTCTCTAAGTTGGATGGAGAAAGAAAAGAAAGGCAAAGCTATCCTTAAGTTCATTTCTAAAGGAAGTACAGATAGAACTATGACTTCCCTCCCGGATCAAAGAGAAATGGCCAAGATCAAAGGAAAGTCACTGATAAGATCCCCATAATGCCAAACAAACAGCAGGAGATGGAGAAAATATTTAATGGATGTTTGAGAAATTCCCCTCTGACCTAAGAAGATTGCCTTGTCCGTTAACACTTCAGTGTTGGGTGCTAATTTACAGACTGATTAAAAAACACATGCATTCTTTGTAATTTCAATTCTAATATACCCGGGAAATATATATGGGCATTTTGGTTTGGCATAAGAATAGTAGTGAAATGCAGACTGGGGTATAGAGTCCATTAGAGATCATATTATTGCATCTTTAGCACACCTTAATTGCACTGATTTTCTTTCTATCCGCAGTATGCACATGTAAATCCACATATTGTGATGATGCTTCTGGTTACTAATCATTTAATTCAACAAGCATTTACTGAAAACCAGAATAGAGAATATTCTATTGCAGTGAGTGTGTGTATGTGTATGTGCGCACATGCCTAGGTATCACTGGAGGTATGGGGATATTTGGAAAAGAGCTACAAAAGAAATAGGAGGCAGCATGGAATGGTGAAATGAGCACTAATTTTAGAGTTAAAAGATGTGGGTTCAAATCTTACCTCTGATACCTAATGTATGAAGAGTAAATTATAATCTCCCTGTACCTCAGTTTCCTTATCTGTAAAATGAAAGGGCTGATCCAGATGGCCTCTGAGATCCCTACCAATTCAACCTCTATGATCCTAGTCTATAAGTCACAGCACCCTGTCCTTGAGGAACTTATAGAAGTGGGTGAATAGCTAGAATGAGAAACACCCTGGAGGATAATTTATTGGCAAGAGCGAGCTAACCTAGAATTGGAGGAGTCTAGATTTGGGAAGTCCTCAGTGTCTTCAATCTTTTGAAGGGCCTCTAAGTTCTCTTCCGGCCCTGCATCTCACCAACCTCTTGAATAAAGCAATGATCACACCAGGTGAGTCTTAGCTATCTCCTACAGCGGAGAAGTTTTCAGCTGGGTTTCGAAGAATATGATCAAAATTACGGGGGAAAAAAGGCATTTCCAGTGACAAGGATCATCCATGCAAATTCCAGAGATGGGAGAGAGCAGATAATCATAAAAGTGCTTTAGGAGAAAATGAGAGGAGCCTGGAGATATGTTAATAATGGAAGACTCTGATCAGCAGGCAGGTAAATTTAAGATTTGATACGGTGGGCAGGAGGATCCACAATGCGAATTACCTGGACGAAAAATTTCATTTGAGGAACACGCTTCTAGGAAGAGGACAAAGAGCTGGTCTGGAAGCCAGAAAGACCTGGGCACCAGCCTCACTTCTGACACTTGTAGGCTGTGACTGGAAAAAGGCAGTGCTCTGAGCAACTCTTTTTTTTTTTAAATTTTTTTTTAGGCAGTTGGGGTTAAGTGACTTGCCCAAGGTCACATAGCTAATAAGTGTCAAGTGTTTGGTCTGAGGTCACATTTGAACTCAGGTCCTCCTGACTCCAGGGCTGGTTCTCTATCCACTGCTCTACCTAGTGGCCCCTCTGGGCAACTCTTTTAACGCTGTTAAGTTGCAGGTAAGGAAGGTACTGCCCTGTGTTTTTGGAAAAGGGGGCTCTCCACACCAGTGAAATCACAGGTCTGGTCTCCATCCCCTCTCCCACATCCCTATTCTTGCAGCCGCTCTCCATAAAATGGCCTGGAGGGAGCAAGAACACTCCAGCGGCTGGACAGCAATTGCAATAAAAATCCAGGCGTGAGACGTGTGCATGTAAGAGCAGCCGTTTGTCCTTTCTCTGGGATGCAATCTGAAGGCAATGTATAGCTATGCAGCCACAGTCACTATTTGGCGGGCCCCTCTGCTGAACTCACAGCCAAATAGATGTACTCCCTATTAGAACATGAGCTCCTTGAGAGCAGGGACTTTTTTTTTTTTAATCCCCAGCACTTAGCATAGTGCCTGGCTCACATTAGGTGCTTAATAAATGCTTGTTGACTGACTGACTTAGATGCCAGGTTGCCTCTCAACATTTCACAGTAAGGCTAAGCCATCTGAAGTCTACTGCAGGGTTTTTTGTTTTTGCTT
Source organism: Vombatus ursinus (assembly GCF_900497805.2). Classification (NCBI taxonomy): domain Eukaryota; kingdom Metazoa; phylum Chordata; class Mammalia; order Diprotodontia; family Vombatidae; genus Vombatus; species Vombatus ursinus. Next base: position 36,107,505 of record NW_020954557.1, on the reverse strand, counting down.
TTGTCTTTGTTTTCGTTGTTTGAGCATGTCATTTGATTTTCTTGCTTGCAAATCTCACTTCAGTTTGTTAGGCACAGATTGCTTGACTAAGCCACTGTCATCCATCCACTACACATGCCCAGTCACACCCGGCCGGGTTAGAGTGGGCGCCCTTTCTGACCTGTCAGCATTCCAACCTTGGCAGTTAGAGAAACCCCTGTTTTGGAGTATGATCTGCAAGGGAGGCAGATGAAGCAGCTCGTTATGCTGAACATTATATTTAACTGTGGTCCAAATCTATAGCCACAGATCAGCAAAACATCAGCACCACTTGACACCATACCCAGCCTATCTCTCATCTCTGAGCGAAGTGCTCTCACCTTACTAGCCTGCTTTATATTTCTTTAAATATGTGGCTTGGGGTATGTGGCTTCCATATTCTTATTTGGGCCCAGTTCTTAATTCTGCACATAAATAGCTTAAGGTGTGGCGAATAACCCTAGTATTTTATAACCCAGTTTCCTTTAACACCAGAAGGGCCAGGTGCTTATCAAAACACACCATGACCCTATACACAATCAGCACTTTTCCTGTATCTGTATTTCTAGAGATTAATCACTGGTATATCACACCTTCTGGATGCCTGTCTCAAGAGCTTTAACCTGTTTTGTTAAAGAGAAAAAAAACTATTCTGGAGAGTAGGAAGCATAATCTAATTGCAATTTCTGGGTCTTCTGTTTATTTCACTTATCTTATTTATTTCACTTTATTTCACTTATCTTAATCTCTGCCCTACGCTATAAGGTTGATTGAGTAGGATTTAAATATATTCAGATAAAATATGTAGACACACCTAAAACTGCTACAGAAAAGGCTAACTGAATTTCAAGAAATACCACTTGGCAATACCTAGTAATAAAATCAAGGTTGTAAAAGTTACTTGAGCACATTTGAAGTATATGTAAAATAGGTGCCTCTATTCAAGGATATATTAAACAACTTAATGTTGTAATTTGGGGGCAGATAGATGGCCTAGGGGATAGAGCACTGCCTGTAGTCAGGAAGGCTCATTTTCCTGAGTTCCAATCCAAGCTGTGTGATCCTGGACAACTCCCTTAACCCTGCTTGCCTCAGTTTCTTCATCTGCAAAATGAGCCAGAGAAGGAAATGGCAAACCACTTCAGTGTCTTTGCCAGGAAAACCCCAAGTGGGGTCATGAAGAATCAGACACGACTGAAAAACAGCTAAATTGAATGTTGTAATTTAATTAAAAAAATTTAGGAAAAGCAAGCTTCTTGAAAAGACTTCAGTGGGGTGATCACACCTCAATGGCTTCATATTTAAGTACAATCAAGAAACAATTTACTCAATCCATGCGAGGTGCATTGTTTAAACACATTAGGTCAGATGCTGGTAGTGGGCAGCTGGGAATATTTCATTTTTAAGGGCTCCCAGAATTGCGAGACACTTGTGTGTCCTCTGCTAACTATTCTCACCCTGGGCACTAAATGGTACAGTCAGTATTGCTTCGCTACATTTTGGCTCAAGAAACTTGTATTACCTTAAAAAAAGATCTCATCCCAAGATATTAGTGTGTCATTTCCTCATTAACTGTTTTCAGGGCTCACTGTAGGACTCTAAGAGTGTCAATTAGCACTTAGCCATGAAGATACAGTTCAGTGAAACTACATTAAATGCCACGATAAGTAAGATCTCTACGGCCAGAATCTACTTCTTCCCATTAGCCAGAACATGAAGGGAATAATGAAATGCAGGCTCTCATTCAAGTTTTTCTATAACAAAAGATTAATTTCTCCTCCTTTTCACCTTCCACTAAAGGTACAATAGCAGCAAAGGTAATCTCATTACAGGTGGAAATGGGACTGTGTCTGCCACACAGAGCTCCTGTGTCCCATTGCCCTAGGCTCCTGGAAAAAAAGAGAGATGCTGAATAATAAACCAATCCATTCAACTTGGTTACCCAGGAATCTTTTCACACAAAAAGTGAGAAAAAAGTGAGGCTAAGGTTCAGAAAGCTCCAGTCATCCAGGAATAGTGGTTATTTGGCCAGGTTAACTTCATTTCAGCTACTTATTATGCAGCAGAAGACCTCATAATCACAAGGCCCTAATAGAGAAGTTAAGAGGCAGAGGTAGGCAATATCATGTGCCCTCATCCATTTCAGGGTACCATGGAAGTATGGGAAGGACCATGCTAAGGTCCTGCCTGAACCAGGAAAGTCTTACCAAGTGGTTCCTCTCTGAAAAGAATACTGGCACATAAGCTCCATCAGGGCAGGGTCTGTGTCTTCTCTAAAGCTTCTTTATTTTCTGTCCCTAGCATAGTGCTTGTCATATGCTATTTGCTGAATCCAACTGGTTTTGGGGTACTCTCCTCTGAATTTACTATATAGCAGCTGACTTCCCATAAGTGGAAAGTGTGCCTTTGAAGTTAGATGATATCTGAGAACATTTCTTCTACTCTTTCTCCTTCTGCTTGTGCAATACCATAAGATTTCTTCCCCCAACCTTCCCTGCTCTAAAGATACACACTTTTCCAGGGCAAAATGATAGAGATAAATATATGGTACTTTAGGGGAAAAGCTTGGGGATATTTTCCCATATTTTTTCTATTATGTTCTCTATACCCAGAATTTTAGGTAGATAGAACAGAGAGGAAGTATGAGTCTAGTAGAAATTACACTGAATTTGGAGTCACAGAAACAAAGAAACAGGGTTCAAATCCCAGCTCTATTTCTTATTACCTGTTTGGCCTTGGGCAAATACATCTCTTAATCTCTTTGTGCCTCAGTTTTCCTCATTAGTAAAATGGGGAGTTATGACCTCTGAGGTTCCTTCCAGCTCTAAATTCATAATCCCTATTCTGTATAAATGGGGCACTATGCAAGAGACTGTACTTGCAATTATTTTACCTTCAAGTCCTTCCCTCTGGTAAATAAATAGCTGAATCATGAAACATGAGTAATATCTCCACTAGTGCAGATTGCAGTCCTTTCACACCTTATCCTATGTGAATCTCCCCGCCCCCATGTTTTACTCTAAATACTCTGTGGAGAACCCATCCAAATTGCCAGAGACTTATTTTTGGGACAAGGCTAAACATACACACACACACACACACACACACACACACACACACACACACACACAC
>NW_020954557.1:35959748-36104345 GCF_900497805.2 Vombatus ursinus | reverse complement strand
CACACACACACACACACACACACACACACACACACACACACACACACCCCTATATCTCTGTGTGTGTGTGTGTATGTGTGTGTAGAAAGAGAAGGTGTATATAGATCCTCTCTCTCAAATAATTACTTATTCTCCTGTAGAACATCATTTTTTCATCCTTCAGTGAGTCATTAGGACTACTGAATTTAGTTTGCCTACTTAAAATAAAATACACTATTTAAAAACATTTCAAATAATTCCCCATAGATTTGGGAGTATTATAAAGGGTAAATTATATTAGGGTTCAGACTGAAAGACTGTCTGTGTGTGCATGTGAGGGGGGCATGTAACCCACATGGAACTGACAGGAAATGTATATTAATCTGAGATCATCATGGTCCCCTTTGAAAATTATTCACACCATTAAAAATTACCAAAGCATTTCAATGAAAGCTACCCAAGTGAAATGTAATACTTTTAATAATATAGCCTATAGCTTCATAGATGAATTTATGAAGAGTAATTATCTGCATGCAGTCTCTAAGGAAAGAAAATGATCACACAGCTAAGGTGTTGGCTTTTTATTACAAATCTTATCCCTACCTCCAAATCATAATGTTCTGTTAAAATGGTAGTTGAAATATTTATAATTTAGTCCATTAGTGATTACCAAAAATTGGAACCCACGGTATTTATAGACTCTTAAATTGCTAAAAATCAGTTGCTAAATATGTTATCAAACTAAGGCTAAGATTACTGAGTAACAGCTAAATAACTGCATTTTTCTTTTAACCTGTAAATATTCTCTGTATTAAAATGCTCAACAAAATCAAATGTGGCTAAAGCTACAATATGAGGCATAAGGTACAACTAAGAGAAAGACTTAGTAAGTCACCAAATTGTTAGTAAAACCTTCTGCTGACATTTGCATCCACAAGACAATATCAGTAATGACCTACATTTCATTCCAATCCTCACCTACTAAGATCTGTTGAAAACAAACACAAGCAAGATTAAAACTACTCTGAACTTTTCAGCACCATATCTCACAGTCATATTGGTTTCTGATGGATGGCTCAGCTGTCTCTCCCCACTTTGGGCATTCCATAGTAACTGGATTTATGTGGGCACACATTTAAAATAACAGCAATGAACTCAGAAGATAGGTCTTTCACCGAAGAGAAAAGAAAAAAGATGCACCTTCTACAATGCAAAATCTCTTTAGGATTAATTTAGAAGCCATCAAAAAGTACAAGGGAGGGGAAAAAAGGTACAATCTTACACTGCAGCTGTTTTAAAAATGTCACTATTTGAATAAATGGGTTTGCGATATATTTTAATAATCTGAGTTATCAAAAAATTTTCATGTAGGCAAATTAATTCACTTCTTAAAATGAAAGCTCTTTAGCAGTTTTCAAATTAATTTTTCAACTACAGCTTATTAGTTAGCCAGGAGTCTTGATGTTCATCTTCACAGAATATAATTCACCAATGGAATTATTCCACATAGTGTTACTCTGAAAAGCTGTAAATACAGAATGAGAAGAACCAACATGAAGAATCACAAACAGTGTGATCTGAATAAGGCACTGGAATGCATTTGCACTTGAAATGCTAAATTGATGAGTTTTTCTTTGGTAGTCCTAATAGATGAAATTTTGTCTTTACTGCTGAAATGAATCTTATACAGCCAGCTTTCAGCTGCTTTAAAGTACAGATTATTTTCTGCCTATATCACTGAAATCAATCAACCAACAAGCAACATTTCTTAAGCACCTAGTCAAATTCTGGACCACAACTATATGGTGAAGAAGGGAAAGGTTTAAGGGTGGGCATATTGCATCTGAAGAGTGTGGGACATGGGAGCCTCTGAGCATCAGATTGTAGATTACACATTTTATGACATTATCTAACTCCATATCTATCCTCTACATACTCCCTTTGCACATTAGCACAAGTACTTGAAAACTCTCTCCTATGAGCACAAATTAGTGAAAGGTATTTACAACCAATTTAACACTATTGTATAGTTTCAAATGGAAAATCTGGCCAAGATTAATTTTGATGTTGTTTACAATGTTTAAGAAAGCCAAAAGCAAAGCAAAGCATCATTTCTTGAATATTTACTTTTCCAGTTATGTCATATGATTTATTTATTTCTATGGAGAAATCCCTTCAGTTTTAGTTTCAACATGTAGTAATATCAGTATTAAGGTTATCTTTTTTTTTTAATATCACATGTTAGCTATCCAGAACTGAATCAATTCAACTCAGCAAATATCTGTCAGCATTCTACTATGTGTAAGAAACTACACTAGGCACCAGCAACATAAAGACAAAACCTCCAAACAAACTAGATCCGGTCCTCAAGGAGCTTACAGTCTACTCAGAAGTGAAGATTAAAATATCTAAGAGCTGTAACTGTAGAGTATTGACTACTTTAGTTATAGAGGATCATTTTTCAAAGGTATAGCCATTTAGTTTTTGGCTTATGGCCAAGGGTCAAGTCAATATACTGATGCAAATATATGCAACTGTTGAATGCATTCTACAAAACTATATTTTCTAAAGCAGATTAAATGAGGGGGTGAAGACTCCTGTCTAAAAACATCTTTTTGCAAAAAAAAAAGGGAGGAGGGATCAATGAATCAGGGTTATTCATAATGCACAGTGCTTAGTAAAATATTTCTGAAGAGACTAGATCCTCATGCTTCCAGAAAGATCCCCCATCCCATAGAAGGGTAATCATGTTTAGTACTCTGTGGATCAATTCAATCTTGGACACAGTGCTAAATAATTAGCAAATTATAAGAGTTACTTGAGAACCCAATTTCCTAATTCTATGGCTCTATTGCCTTTGTCTGTTATTTCTGCAAGGTTTTTGTTCACACCTGTGATTTCACTGGTGAAATTCTTCAGTTCTCTAAGACCATGAGGTCAATAAAGAGAAGGCTGCAAAGGTTCCTCACCAGAAACAATCTGTACCGATGAAATCACCAGTCTAGTTGAAAAATGTTTTTTGCAGTATTAACTATCATTAATATTAGTAGTTTAAAATTAAGACTTTATTCATGGTTGCTTAATATTCTCCTTTCATTTGCTTCTTGTTTTCATAATTATTAAAAATGGAAATAATTATCCTTCCTCTAAATTAATTTCACATGCTATATTACCCCTTACACATTTTACTTAATAATTTTCAGCTTCTTTGAAGTAGAAAAAAGAGTGACTCAGGGTTCCCAGTAAGTCCCCAGCTACCTTCCAATTTCTTAACATCTTTGGAAGTGCAGTTACATTTCAGGAGGAAAATGGAGGGACATTGTGTGCTTTAAAAAAGGCAATTTAACAATTCAGTACTCAATGACAAGTAATGTAATATAATTCAGACCTATGAATTGAAGCAGTGACTACACAGCTAACTAATTCAAGTCTTCTTACTGTCTTTTAAATTAGCCTACTAGGCTTCCACACATTAATTTTTAATCCGTCTAGAAGGTATTACATTTACTCCTATTTTCCATTTCAGCATTAAAGAAATTTACATACACAGCTCTAAATAAATCTAAAATTAGGTTCAGTTTTAGCTCTCCTGACATTTTGATAGTTGAAGCTTAATACTATGAATGTTAACCATCATTAGATGAATGTGACAAAATAACTAGGAAAAGACAATGTTTAGCAGATCTGTCATAGGAGTGGTTTATGGAATATTTTATGTGTATTATGAATACTTTATTATTTCTCATTATTAGTTTGAAATAAACATTCCTACAATTTTATCATTTAAAAAGCCCTAAAACACTTTTAGATACAGGCATGTTTTACAATGCAAAAATAAATTCAGCATGGAAATTTAAAAGTAAGTATCACATGATTTTTTTAAAGAAAAAAAATACCAACTGCCTGTACTTTCAAACTTGGGCATCCCTTTTAATTAACTATGAGAAACTATTGAAAAGATGCATGGAGTTTTAGGTACCATCATATTGGCTTTGAGCCTAAAAAAGATTGTTGCTTAAATGAATTACCAGGCCCAGCTGGAAGTTTTGCTTCCAGCCCATATTTTGTCCTAGGCCAGGCAAAAGAGGCAAGATTAATATGAATTGAAATTTTTATTGGCCCTTTAACACCAAAACATTTCTGGGCTTCCATTGCCAACTGTACTGTGGATTCCATCTGGAAGGTCAAGTAGACAGTGCCTCCAAGGTACAATCAATCCTAAGTAACAGTGATTATAATACATACTCTGTGTTTAAAAAAAAAAAGATATATATCCTATATATGAATGGAGGACTAGAAGAAGACCATTGGATTACTCAGAAAGAATTGAATGTCCCTCTAATTGTGAAAACTGAAAGACCATGACAAAACGGTAAGGTTGGTCATTCAGAGGTGAACGCTACACTTTGCAGCAATAACCTTTATGAGTTGATTTAAAAGACAGTCAAGATTGAAGATTGAAGTCCTTTTGAGGTTGAACTTTTTTTCATGATTATCAGCATGAAACAATTAAAACCAATGTAGGTGGTTCCCCTCCCCTCCTATTGGGAAAATAATACATACAATCTTAATGGAGAGCATACCAGTTCCTATAATTTGGAAATGACCAATTCCAAATATCTGGACCAAGCACTATCTAACAAATTTGGATATTTAAAGGCCACAAAAACCCACAGCTTTTTCAACACAGATGTCACAATTTCACCATTATTAAGCACTTACAGTCCTAAGAGAAGGTTAAAAAAAAAAAAAAAAAGATGATGCCTCCCCTCAGGGTTGATTGTTGTCCTTTGTTCTTGAAGAGAACCAACTGGACATTATTATGTTAGAGTCAAGTTACAATTCATCCAACTGTGACTGATCAGACCAAAATGAGCCCGGAACGCTCTACCACAGATTGGGCACAAATAGTCCATGTGAACATTTGCGGTGGATTCTCTAACTTGACGCATCTTATGTTTCTTTTGAGCTACTTCAATTCTGTTTTGAGGATAGCACCTTCTCTGATGAGGGCACACCATGCTGGGTGGTCCTGTGCCAGTGTCTCCCAGGTCTCACAATTAATTCCCTCAGGGAATTTACATATGAATGGGGAAGACTGTACACTTAAGAGAATGGGGACCAGGGAAATGCCCTTGTTACTAGAATGGCAAGTAAGGCTGGATGAGAGTGAACCACCACACTCCATCTAGGAACAATGGCAGAGCTGATTTGTTCATGACTCCAGAACTAGAGTAGGGGCTGAGTGGTGCAAGGTGTTCCTGCAGAAGGCTGTGGAGAAGACGATGGGAACAGAGACAGTTAGGTGAGTGAAAAGAAGCACCCTGGGGTTTTCCTGAAACAGAAGACCAGAAGAATCTGTCGCCAAGAAATGTGGGGAGGAGTGCAGGACCCACAGTGCACTGCTGGGTATGTCTGGGCAGTAAGGCTTTTGGAAATCAATCATGATTCTAGAAAGATACACAATGACCAGATCAAATGAAGACCAAATATTAATATTCTCCTTGGGAAAAGTTCTAAAATGCCTTATTTCAATTGTTCACTGGTCTGAAGTCAGAGGGCAAAAGTTTTGTGGTTAATTTGATTGATGTAGAAACCTAAATAGGAAAATTAAAGGTTAAGACAGTTTTATTCTGCCCTTTTTTTTTTCCATTATAAACTAGTCTATCATGTGATATGAAGATAACTGACTTGGAAGACTTTTAGACAAATGCAAAAGCAAATAAAATCAAAAGGAGATGTGTTACATGGGGGGGGCAGAGTTAAATTAGTTCTATTAGAATATAATTATAGTAAAAATCTTATGCATTTGAACTAAGTGAATGATAGTTGGGATTAGTGAAAAGTTTAAAAAATGAAAACATTTGAAAGGAAATAAAGTTTTGTTATTTTTTCAGTAACAAATTAAGCTGAGTTCATTCCTTCGAATTGTTGCTTAATAGAGGTCCTTAGGGTCCCTATTTTAATGAATAGCTAATTATTTTAATTAGCATATCAATTGCTTACATGTAAATGGATGCCTCTAAAGTGCTTAAGGGTACTTGAAAAAATTTATTCCCAGAAATCTTGCTTATGCTATTAATTTACATTACCTATGAAGAAAAGTTTGCAAAGAGAAGGTAAATTTTACCTGTCTGCATTATCATAAACCTGAATTAGCACTATCCAAATTAGAAAAATTTCCATATACATATAAATTCAAATACATGAAAATATAACCATGGAATATCTAAATGTCTAGAAAGTTAGCTTGAAATGAATACCTCTCAGATGTTCTAGTTTTTGTTCCACAGAGTAGCTATTTAATAAAAGGTTGTTGAATTGATCATTTTTATTTACTTCTTCAGATTTATAACTTTAGTCTCTACACTTCAGATTTTGCTTAATATTCTCCTGCAGGGCCCATGAAAAATTATAAATTTAATCTTAGAGAAAAAAAACCTACTGAGATTTTTAATGAAAAAAGGAGGCTGCTATGGTAGGTTTGTTTGTTTTTTTGCATTTTTAATTCACAAAATTATAATAAACAGTTAAGCCCTCTCTTTGATGAAATGACCTTTTCAGCTCTATGTGGATTGTGAGTTGGTCTAAGTGGTCTCTTTGTCTCTAGTATCTGCTAAACCGATATTCCTAAAGCACTTCCAACACTATCATTTCTCTGCTCAAGAAGTATCAAGGGCTCCCAGTTGCCTCTAGGATACAGTACAAAAATGAAAAAAATTTTTAAAAAAGGCCTCTGCTTGGCATTTAAAACTCTTCACTATGATTCCTACCTATTTTTCCAGATTTATTGTATATTATTCTTCTTCTGGATCCACTTGCCATTCACAACATCTGCGTGCAACATCCCCCAGCATAGGATGCTAGACATGGAATCAGGAAGACCTGAGTTCAAATCCTGCCTCAGACACTTAATAGCTATGTGATCCTAGACAAGTCACTTAATCCCTCTCAGCCTAAAGTTTCCTCATCTGTAAAATGGGGAAAATAATAGCACACTCCCTCCCAGGGTTCTGAGAATCAACTGAGATAATGAAGGTAAAGGGTTCTGCAAACCTTAAAAACTAAATAAATGCTATTATTATAATTATTTTATTATCCTCTTTTTATTATTATCAGTTAATAAAATAAATCATAACATTATTATAACAATAATGGCAATGAGGAAAACAATTAGTCTAGGCCTTTGCGAATGTCTGGAAGGTACTTCTTCTTCAGCTTTATCTGCTAGAATACCTAGATTCCTTCAAGGTTCCCCTCCATTGCCACCTGCCACACAAGGGTCTGTCCTGGTCCCCACCTCCCTGCCTCCTCCCTTGGCTGTCTCTCCCAGAAACCACTTTGCATGTATTTTTCATCTTCCCCGTGTCCACATCACTTCTTTCCAATAGAATATAAAATTCTTGAGGGCAGGAATTATTTTGTTTTTTCCTTTTTATGTTTAGCACTTAGTAGAAGGGCTTAAAAAGTTTGTTGAATTGAGGTGAAATGGAATCAGTAGTTAGAAAGGAATCCTGTTAAAAAAAAAAGTAGATTATCACATGAAAAAAAATTTTTTTCTGTAAGGATTGTGGTGGAATACCCACAGGCCACATATGGCATAATGTCTTTCTAAAGCAGGCCCCAACTCTCATCCTAATTCATCAAAATAAAGAGAACCACATTTGCAGAAAATGCTAATAGGCCAAAAAACAGTACATGAAAATTGTGGGTTTTTTTTTTTTAGTTTCCAATTTTAACTCTGTTCTATTAACCATTGTTGGATCTGGGGATATGGAGTCAGAGAGTAGGGAGGTATGGGGGGGAGACTTTGAAAATCATCTATTTCAATACCTTCATTTGACAAATGAGAAAAGTACGACTCTAAGAGATTAAATGATTTGTCCAAAGTCGCACAGATTGTTACTAAGATAACCAGGATGTACCCTAACCCCTAAATCCAGGAGGCTTTCCACTATATCCCTGTTTCTTTAAAGTGAACCTCAAATTCCTTATTATTTATCATGATTGCAAAATCAAAAGCTAAAATCTTAGAATACCCTTAATTTGAATGAAATCATCATTTAACAAAAATTTAATTGGAACAAAACCAATGCAACCAAGATTAAAAGGAAAATAGAAAACTGGGGGAAAATTTATATCAAGTATTTTTGATAAAGGCCTCATTTCTCAAATATATAGAGCACTGAGCCAAATGTATAAGAATACAAGTCATTTCTCAACTGATAAATGGTCAAATTTATAGGAATACAAGTCATCCTCCAATTGATAGTCAAAGGATATGAAGAGGCAGCTTTCAGAAGCAGAAATCAAAGGTAGCTATAGTCAAATGAAGATATGCTCTAAATCACTATTGATTAAAGAGATGCATATAAAAACAATCCTGAGGTCCCACTTCACACTTCTCAGATTGGCTAATATGACAGAAAAGGAAAATGATAAATGTTGAATAAATATGGAGAAGTTGGGTTACTAATACACTGTTGGTGGAGTTGTGAACAGATCTAACCATTCTGGAGGACAATTTGGAACTATGTCTAAAGGGCTATAAAACTACATACTTTTTAATCCAGCAATACCACTACTGGGTCTATATCCCAAAGAGATCTTTTTTTTTTTCCAAAAGGTATGAGGACCTATTGGTACAAAAATACTTACAGCATCTTTTTTTGCAGTGGCAAAGAATTGGAAATTGGAGGGATGCCCATCAACTGGGGAAAGGATGAAAAATTTGTGTTATGTGATTTATAATGGCATACTATTGTGCTGTAAGAAATGAAGAGCAGGGGGCAGCTAGGTAGCACAGTGGATAGAGCACTGGCTCTGGAATCAGGAGGACCTGAGGTCAAATCCACAGACACTCAGTAGCTGTATGACCCTGGGCAAGTCACTTAACCCCTATTGCCTTTCCCCCCTCAAAAAAAAATGACAAGAGGATGATTTCAAAAATTGAAATGTATATTCTGAAAAAAAAATCTGACCTTCCTTTCCCATAGTGTCATTTTCTGTTTCTCCAGATTTGACTTCATTATCATTTTCTTGAGATCTCTAAATAATAACCCCAGAAGGTGGCACACCAAATGTCCTTCATCTCCCCCAGATATGGGCTGAAACTGCAGAAAGCTACTGACATCAAACATGAAGATGAATTTCCTGTCAGTGAGGATCACTGACCGTGACGCCATATTGTCGAGGGAAACTGTAGCTTCTTGGACTCTGGCATTTTTAAAGAAGAAACACTATCACATATGATCAAAGTATAGTCCCACTTAGTCAGGAATCCAGAACAGACAACCTCTTGGGTTGTCTTGGGATCTATTTTCAGCTTCAGGTTCTGATGACTTTCTAATTTTTTTTTCCTTTATTCATTTTCCTAATTTTTCCCCTTGGTTTCCATTTAATTCAAATCCTACCTATCTTTCTAGGCCTAGCTCAAATCTCACCTCCTCCAGGGAGCCTTCTCTGTATTAGCTCACATTGATTTTGTTCTTCTCTCTCTCCTCCTAAAGAACTCAAAGTCCATGTGCCGTATAGCAGCTTACATTCATATTCAAATCTTTCCATCTGTGGTTTTGTGTCCAGAGCTAGACTCAAGTAGATTCTGAGTTCGCTGAAGATAGAGACTCTATCATACATTTCTTTTGTGTCTCATTTATTCAAGAAGCCTTCATTGTTGTACATGACACTGAATGAAATGCTTATAGGTTGATAATGGATTCTTCTATCTGAAATAAGGCTGGTAGCCAAGAGAAAAACACTCTTCCTGAATTTGTTTGCTTCTTCCTAGCACCCTTTGAATTTTAGGAAGCCAAGTCCAGAAAATGAAGTTACCCTGGACATGAGGGATTTCAATACTTTCCCCCAGATCAGACACTATCAAATAAGCCCAATGCAACTAGATGGTTTCTGTAAGGTAGCTAACTAGACAGAACTTGCAGAGGAAATCTTTCTGATTTGAAGACTTTTAGGAATTGGGAAAATTAATATTTCCCCATCTGTAGTCCTTTTTTTATCATGCCACATACTTCAAAATCTCTTGAAGTTTACCCTACTTTACTGAAGAACTTGTTATTATTTTATTTTAGAGATCTTCAAGATCTGGTTTCCTGACCTCCAGGGACAAAAGTATACCCATTTGCCTTTGCACTTGGTGCATACCTTTGCTCCAAGGAAAAAAAAAAAAGAAGAAAGTACTTTATTAGTCACCTCCAGTATATTGGAGCTTTGTGAAACCTATCATCTGTTTTATAACAAGGGAATTGGAAAAGATACTTATTCTTATTCCCTACAGCTTTTCATTGTAGTTTTTGTCTTAAAGAAAACAATTCTCTTCCTTGTTCCAGGGACAAAGCTTTGAAGACTTAAAATTTTTATATTTAAGGCCAGTATCAGCTTATGGAACAAAAGACAATTTATAGGAAACTAAATGTATCTAAACTAAACATATGGGAAACCAGGTGGTGTAGTGGATATAAGAGTGCTAGGCCTAACGTCAGGAAGACTCATCTTTGTGAGTTCAAATCTTAGCTGTGTGATTCTGGGCAAGTCACTTAACCCTGTTTGCCTCAGTTTCCTCACCTGTAAAATGAGCTGGAGAAGGAAATGGCAAACCACTTCAGTATCAGTATCTTTGCCAGGAAAACTCCCAAATGCGGTCACAAAGAGATGGATGCAAGTGAAATAACTCAAAAACAAACATATCTTAAGTGGAGGATGACCATTAATTTTAAACTATTCATTTCGGCAATTTATAGGTTTATTCAGTTTAGAAACTCTACCTGACTCTTCATTTAGTGCTCACTGAATTCTCAGAATTCAGGAAGAATTCTCTGAATTCTTCCCCCCCACCCCCAACCCCAACCCCAACCTAGTGAAATATTATCCTATTCTTAAGAGATGTGCTCTAGCCAATTATAATGAAAGCTTCTTAGGCCAGCCAAAGAAGAAACACACACACATCCCAAAACATGGGACACAAAGAATATGTCTTCTAAGAGAATTTTAGAAAGGAAAGAAAGAATGACAAAGAATCAAATAATTCTCTGTGGTCTTTTAATAACTCCTTGAATTAATATTTGTTATCACTGTGAAATGAAGTTTTGCACAAGAGAAAGAGACCTAACACTTTTTTTTTTAAAGAAGGTTTCAACAGTGTGCAGTCATCAAAGCACCCTAAAGATGGAAAATATCCTAGCATAATGGAAATAGAGCATAAAGTGTAGACCAGAGATCTAGAGCTGAAAGGGGCTTTAAAGGTCACTTAGTCCAGTTCTTATTTTAGAGATCAGGAACCTGAAGCCCACAGAGCTTAAGTAACTCACCCAAGGTCACAATCAAGGTCAAACAGGTAGGATGCATCAGAGGCAGCATTTGAACCCAGATCCTCTGCCAGCAGGGTCAGAGCTCCTTCCAGCATGCTTCCCTTCAACATTCAATAAGAAGCTGCCTATCAAGGCACATTTAAAGGTATTTTGCTGAAGAGACATGGTATAGCACATCCCCAAATAATACTCATCCTTACCATTCTTTACAATGGCATGAGAAGACATCACATTGAGGCAGATCTTCATAACTTTGAACTTTACAAAAGTCCATTATTTAATGTTTATTCTGAGCAACCAAGTCATTTTGGAAGAACTGTGAGAAAGGGTTGGCTTTGAGTGAATGGTATGTGCTAGGGTCAAAAGTGAACATTTAAAATGAAATGCCCTTCCGAAATTAACCTTAAGATCTGGTGAGTAAACTTTACGCTATACTGTTCACCTTTCTGTCATAAGAAGGGTATATATTAAGTGATTCTAATTTTTTCCAAATAGATTCTATTTGAAGCATACCTTTCCCAAATATTCATTTAAAATAGGATTCTGTTGAAAATGATACTGAAATCTTAGTAATACGGCAATACTGTGGAAATGAGGCCATTAATAAGTAACTATTACATCTTCAGAAAGCCAAGCGAACTTAGTTAAAAGGCTTGTTAAATACCTGCTATTGAACAGAACTCTTAGTAAGCTACACCCTGGCGCCTTGTAATCATGCAATATTTCTGTCATGTTGAAGCTAAAAATGTTCATCATTTTGTCAGCTCTGTCTACAAAGCAGAGAATTACCTTCACAAGCTCTTGAGATTTATGCTTTTAATTACCTCCTATCTGCTTCAGTACCCTCCAAACCTGAGAATCAATATCAATAGTCTTATTTATGGGAAAAAATGTAAAATGTTGTACAAAAGCAGGCTAGCATTTTCTAGATTTTCATTTGATACTATTGATCTTCTTCATTTTGAAGATTTTTTTTTAAAAGAATCAGTTAAGCTTTCAAACTTTTAAAATTGTTCGGTTATCTAATAATTTCTGCATACTTAAAATCAGCTTTAAACTTTAAAAAATGAGCTTTCTGCCTTCCAATAGATCGACAAGATTATTATCACTGTGATATCTTTTTAATTAATCAGCCATTACTGAATTCAATTTAAAGCTGGCCTTCTCTAGCCCCTACGGCAGTGAACAGGTCACCCCATGTTAAGCTCACACTTCCCCATGACCAGCCTCCAATAACTGTTTGGTTTTTGGACAAGAGGTCATTCTTAGTTCAGGTATAGTTGGTCATTCTAGCACTAGCCAACTAAAGCTCTATCCTTGGATGTTTTTATTAGCTCCAGTTTAAAAAAAAATGCTTTGAGATCATATTCTATAAAAAAGGCAGCCCCATCTACATAGAAAACATACTGAAGTCAGGAGTGTGAGTGTGAGTGAGTGAGTGTGTGTGTGTGTGTGTGTGTGTGTGTGTGTCTGTCTGTCTTCTGGTTCAATTTTTCCTTGCCCAACAGACTATTCCTTAGTCATGTTGTCTCCTTCTGCCTGATACATCTTCCCATTTGCCATGGCCCTTCTCTAGGACTGACCACCCATATCTCGAATCTGCTCTACTTGGCACATTTCAGGCTTGCTATAACCTTAAGAGGGAAGAGGGGAAACAGAACTCCCTTGGACTGAGTTCTTCCTGTAACAATTGTTATGTAGCTCTGATCTGGTAGCAACCACGAAGCCTGAGGTCACTATGGGGTCACCTGAGTTGGCCAGAAGCATGGACCCACAAATCCTAGACCACTCTGGACTCTCTTCCTGGAGACCACCATGCTCCAAGCTCCTTAGTGACATCCCTGGTTGTATCTTTTTCCTGCAATCAGTGTTGCTTTAAATAAAGGGATAGTCCTAGAAGACTACCCTAGCTTGGAGAAGTCAGCCCTATGCTACGTAGAAGGGCCTATTGCTTTCTATGCTGATTAGGTTGTTTAAATCTTCTGCAAAGACCTTTCAGTCTCAACAAAACATACTGACAGTACTTGTGAATGACAGGCAATGGGTTAATACTTGGAAACAATGTCCATTTATCTAAAAATTAATATAGAATAATTGAATAATTGTATATTTCTCAGAAATGCTAGGCTAGCATCTTATGGGTCAGCAGAACAAGGCAATTAACTGCAAGAGCTCAGGAGGGAATAAGTGATGTATAAAATCAGTCCAGGAAACATTTATCTGGCCAGTGAATATAAAGAGTAAAGTTTCACAAGTCATATGAAAAAAAGGGGTTTTGTTTTCGTATTCTTGAAATGCTTATTGAATTAAATTGCATTGAGATATTTGGTGAGAAAATACCTAAAGAAATGACATATACACATGCTGTTTAATAGGGGTTCTTAATCTTTTTATGAGTCATAGACCTCCCTGGGAGTCTGTTGAAGCCTATGGGCTCCTTCTCAGAATAACATTTTTAAATACATAAAATAAAAAAAAATGGGATTACAAGGGAAACCAATTATATTGAAATATAGTTATCCAATAATAAAAAACAAAACAAAAAACAAAATAGGGGAGACAAAATCAAAAGAAAGCACTAGTTACATGTAAAATGACTATTTTCAAAAGTACAATGCAGGAAGTTAAGACAGACAATAAGAGAATGAAGACTCTGCTAGAAAAATGTTATATAATGACAAAATTAAAAAGGCTGGACCTTCAGGGAAGCCAGACAGGTGCCCTTGAAGCTGACTGGCTCTTCTGTTATCACTGCAAGGTTTACCTTCAAATGCTCTGTCTATGAGTGTCACTGTTTCAGGGACCTGCTGACTTTTCACTGAAGGTATCCCAGCTGCTATAGGGACTGGCCTCCCCATGACAGCTGGTGAAGGAGGTGGAGTCCGACCTAGTGGCCAAAAGGAAGAGGAAGAATCAGCCAACAAAACATGGAAAGGGAATCAGTGAGGGACCCAAAGTTGTGGCTTTCTTCCCTAATCTCACTGCTGTAGAGATCTCTGCTGGATAATGTATGAGGGCCAGAGGTCTCTAGCAGAGCTGGCACCCCATCCATTTGCAGCAGCAGATGGGAAACTAGGGCTGTTTATGTAAGATAGATCAGACTTCCTATTTTATTATTTCATTATTGATTGAAGAAAATTGAGAAGTGCCACTCACATGAAAATTGAAAGGATACAAGCATAGAAAGAAAGTGATGTGAGGAAGGAACAACTAAGAGAGTTTCTTGTCCTAGTCAAAGTCACTAAGACGGCAAGCTAAGTAGACAGGGTATGATAACACTGCTGCCATACCAATAAGTCCATTAAATGGGGCCACTGGGGGGCCTGATCAGTGAGTGGTTGTGTGCTTCTGTGACCTGAGAATAAAGGCTAAAGAATGAAAAGGACATTTCATAATGTGGTCACCTGCTTCACTTCTGATTGGTCTAAAACAAATCAATAATGCAGTAGAAAGTACTTGTCATAAGACTCTTTAATGCATAAGAAAGACTCAAAGTCCAGCCCACAGAACACTGAGAAATGGGTTACTGTTCTACTTAAAATAAAATAAACAGTGGCAGCTAGGTGGCACAGTGGTTAGAGTACTGGCCCTGGAGTCAGGAGGACCTGAGTTCAAATTCGGCCTCAGACACTTGACACTAGCTGTGTGACCCTGGGCAAGTCACTTAACTCCACTGCATAGCAAAATAAAATGAAATAAACAAAGAAACAAAAAACAACCCCTGACATAAACACAATCAGAGGCAGAGGGTAAATGAAATAAGATATCTTAAATGTGATCTTGAATTGGTTCTCAATTTAGAATGTTGCTGGAAAAAAAAAAAAACTAGATTGAGTATTTAAGAGTTGGTTCACTTGACTTTTGGTTAGAAAACTGGGCCTATACCTCTCAATGGATTTGCCAATATTAATACATCAAGTTTTTGAGGTATCAATGGATGAGTAATCCCAGAGCTTGCAGCCAGGACACAAAAACCTGCTGCTTACTTCAGATACAGGAATTTTTATTTGCCTTTGAAGTGCTAGGCAGAATAGTACAATTAGGTTTTGATGATACTTAATGCTCAAATGTTCTCCAGGTTTAAAATAGGCAGCCTAAAGAAATGTTCATCTCCATTTGTATATTTCATTAGAAGAGGTCAAGCTGCATTGATTTTATGAGAGGAGGGTAAGATAGTAGCAGCTCAAAAAGCTTACAGTGAAACATGATAACTTTCTCTTTCATCGTTATTACTACCTTCATACCTCACTGTCCCCATCTTATTCTCCCAAGGCATTAGTATGAACAGTTAAATGAGACAAGTTTGGGCTACTATCAGTTTTTGACTTTTAGAAAAAAGGGGAGGAAAGTGATCAAAAAAGGAAAAGAGAAAAAAAAAGAAAAATATATTTTGCACATCTTAGGTATAATCCAATTGATGCTTGGATACAAATGGTGAGCACAGTGACAGATCCTCAGATAAGACCCAGCACTGTACAGTTCTGGAGGAGATATTTCTCTGGGAAGCCTGGTGTTTGGAAATGGAATTTTCAAACAGACAGGTAGGGATTTTGATTTAGGGTTATCAATTCTGGAGTAAACTGTATTTGCAACTATGTTGGGCAGGAAGAGAATTGGGTATCATATTTCAGAATGCTCTTACTCATCACAAGGTCTCTTGACTCCAACTGCTTTGGGTACAGAAGGAGGGCCAAGAAGAAGGGTGTGGGGGAGGTTAGGAAATAGACAGTAATATGGACATGAAAGTGGCTGGAACTGAGTTGGAGAAGCATATTATTCCTAAACCTAGATGCCTGCCCACTGGCAAAGTTAACAGTGCTAATTTGTAAAGGTTCATTTGGGAAATGTTTGTGATTAATGTTTGCTCATTTGCATAACTTTGTATTACGTAAATAAAGCTGTGGCCTTGGCTTTCAATAATGTTGTACGACCCAGAGATTACAGAAAGTCGGACAAAGGATGCAATGGGGCATTTAAGATAGGCCACATTGGATTCTAACAGCATCTTTTACTTAAGGAATGTAGAACTGCAGAATTCAGAGCTTACCGTTTAAATCTGCCTTCAAGATTTTTCATTAAACATTTTCTACAGTGAAGAGTATAGCCAATTCAGTCTCATGTTGATTTAGAAATGTTATTAAAGGAGATAAGGACAAGTATCTTTTAAATTCTTATATTAAAATGTAAATAGGGTAATTACAAAATAATAAACATTCCCCCAAATAAAACATACTTAGTTTCAGAGCTCAGCTATGCAGATTACATCAGCATTACTAAAGACTGTGAACATATATATGTCACACCATGGATTTGCCATCAAGGTACCATGGCTTGGCTGATGAGAGCCTAAGCATGACTCAGAAATATAATTTCTCTCTCCATTATTGATGGAGCTTTTTGAAATTTAACAAAGGAGGCCAATTTAACAAAGTCATGAACATTCATATACATATTTCTTATGAGTCTATCGACACATACCTCCAATAGTAAAGACAAAAGAAAATGTCTGACACCGAATTAAGCATTCAAAACCCTTCATAACCTAGCCCTCTCCTACCTTTACGGTGTTCTTATACCTTATTCCCTGACACGTACTCTTCCATGCAGTGATACTGGCCTCCTGGCTATTCCACAAACAAGACACTCCATCTCTTAGCTACAAATGTTCTCTTTGACTGTGTTCCCCATGCCTGGAATGCTCTCTCTCCCCTGCTCTAACTACTGACCTCCCTGGCTTCATCACAAATAAAATTCTACCTTCTACAGGAAGCCTTCCCAACCAAATCAATTAATTCTAGTGCCTTCTATCTGTTGATTATTTCCTATTTATCATAAATATAACTTTCTTTGCATTTATTTGTTTGCATGTTGCCTCACCCATTAGATTATAAGCTCCTTGAAAGCAGGGACTTGTCTCTTTTTGTATCCTCAGTGATTAGCACAGTGCCTTGCACACACAATAAATACATGTTTATTGAATGGTTGTATGTATAAAAATAAAGAATAAATATTAAAAATATGAAGTAGTTAAATACTAAGTAGTTTGGGAGGGAGGGCTATCAGTTGGGGAAATCAAGAAAGGTTTCATATAGAAAGTTTTGCTTAAGCTGCACCTTGAAGGAAGAGAGAAGGGTTCTATGAGGTGAAGATGAGGAAGGAGTTCCTTTCAGGAATGGAAGGAAGTCAATGCAAAGGCACAGCAATTTTGGGAGAGAAGGCCAATTTGGCTGGATTATAAGGTCTGGAAGGAGTAGTAATGTACAATGAATGTGGAAAGATGAGTTGGGGCTTGCAGAGCTTTAAAAGCTAAACAGAGTTTATATTTTATCCTAGAGTCAATAGGGACCCTCTACAGTTTACTGAGTTATGGGAGTAACATGGTTGTATCTTTGCTTAAGGAAAATCACTTTGGTGGTTAAATGAAAGATGGACTGCAGTGGCGAAAGATTAATTAGGAGATTGCGGTAGCAAGAGAGGGAAAGGAAGGTCTCGATAAGTGGAGTCTGTATGAGCAGAGATAAGGAGCCAGAGATAAGAGATTTTGTGGAGGTAGAAAGGGTAAGATTTAGTGACTTATTTGGTATATGAGGTGAAGGAGAGCTAAGAAATGAGGATGGCACTGAGGTGATGAAACTTGAGAGACTGCCAGAATAGTGGTACCTTCAACAGAAATAGGGAACAGACAGCATTTATCCACTGACTTTCCCTGACCTTCCTGAAGAAGTATATCTAAGATTCCTTAGCAACCTCTGACTTTTAGTTTCCACACATGAAATAAAAGAAGAGCTTTGTTGCTGTTGTTGTTCAGGTCCAACTTCTTGTGACCCCATTTGGGGTTTTCTTGGCAAAGATCCTGGAGGGGTTTGCCATTTCCTTCTCCAGCTCATTTTGCAGACGAGGAAATTGAGGAAAACAGGGTTAAAGGACCTACCCAGGGTCGCACAGCTAGTAAGTGTCTGAAGCCAAATTTGGACTCAGGAAGATGGGTCTTCCTGATTGTGGGCCCGGCACTGTAACCACTCTATCACCCAGTTCCCTAATGAGAAGGGTAATAGATGCTAACTTCCTAATGGATATTAAGAAAATAAATGAACATCCAGAAGTGAAAAGGACTTTAGAAATCAATCAGTCCACTCCTTTAATTTATTCATGAGGAAAATGAAGTACAAAAAGTTTAAATTGCTTGCCTAAGGTCCCCTGCCTTGTTAGTGACAGAACAGAGGCTTGTACACAGGTTTCTCAGTCCTCAGGGTCGGGGTTAACTCTACTCTACCACACTCTGCTTCTAAGGATGAAAAGACAGGCAATATAGTATTTATCCAATAAGAGATCATATGCAAGGGTTGATGCTGGATTGTTCACTTCTTCCTGTACCACTAGAAGTTAGAGCTAGGTCCTATGATGTGATAATCAGAGGTCATCTCTAGTCCTTAACAAAGTATAAACAAAAAAAAAATTTCTTAGGGTACTGAAACAAGGACTTAATTTTATATCTCTCAAACATATTTTTCATGTAATATTGTGTATTACTGCTATCTGTATTTGGGTCTTATCTCCCCACTAGATTAAAAGCTCCATGAGGACAGGGATTGGGGTTTGTTAGAACTTTGGCCTGACCTAGCACTCAGCCCAGTACCCTTAATAAGTGTTTGTTTTAAGCACCTTAATAAATGTTTATTGAATGAATCCAGAGAGGCAGAGCAAAATCACAAAGACTTCAACCACTTATAAGCTGGGTGACCCTAAGCAAATTGCATAAAATCTCTGAGCCTCAGTTTCCTCATCTGTAAAATGGGAATAATAATAGCACCTACCTCACAGGGTTGCCATGCACATCAACAGAGGGTAATGTTCTCTGTAAACTTTAAAGTTCTTATAAATGTCAGCTATTATTATTATTTTATGAATGAGGTGGTAAGTTTGCTCTACTTTAGGAAATAAATGCTTGTTGAATGATTAAATGAACTGAATGAATGGTGATGGTGAGTTGTTCTTCTTAACACAACCATGTATAATGTTTCTTCTCAGTCTTTGGTCGATGGCCAAAGAACTCTTATAAAACCCCACACTGAAGAGTTCTAAATTTATAGTATACTCATCCAAATGTTTAGTAAGGGGTGGGGAACCTGCAGCCTCAAGGTCACATGTGACCCTCTAGGTCCTCAAGTGTGGACCTTTGATTGAAGGACCGCACTTGAGGACCATGTGTGGCCTTGAGGCTGCAGGTCCCCTACCCCTTTAGATAATGCCTACATAGCAAAACGTAAAGCATGCACTTTAACCCTGTGCCAATGCCTTCGCATGGCTTAGAGCGGACTTTGGTTTCTTGTCAGCTCTTTCGGTTCCAACCAACCTGGAAAGACTTTGAATATTGTGGACTATGTCTCCATCATTGGAAGATCAATCTAAGTGTGGAGAGGAAATGTAGGCTGCCAGGTGATGAATGTTAGGGCTACAGGAACTCATGAAGACCATCTACTAAGGCCTGGAGGGACTGCATTTGCATTGCTGGAGACATTTACCCAAACCAGGAAATTGAGGCTCTTTAAGTATTGAAGAAATAAAGAAAATGTAGGGTTTGATATATATAAAATGAATGGGGTTCTTAAGGAATCTTTATAATTTCATGTTCCTCTTTACTATCGAGTGTTCACAAACCTGTCTTCTTATTTTCTCAGTTCAGGTATTTTTTTTTTTTGTCAAGTAACTTTAATAGGTGGGCTCAAATATAAAATGTCATGCATTGCAGGTCACTTGAAAATGTCCCTAATGACCCCTACTGACCACTTAATCTGGTTCTCAGGTTTCCGGGACTGATGCTAATAACCTTGGAAATCTGGCACAGCAAACACGAGTGGGTAAAATGTCACTTCCCAGAGAAGCGCTATGTTGTAGAGGGCGCAAAGGGGCACGGTCTTCCATAAAGAGACTCCTCACTCCACAAACTACCTACCTACGTAGAGCAATGAAAAGGTGATACTCACGTCAGAGTTAAAACGAAGCTGACAGACGTTACAAGAAATCACTTGTTTCTTCTTTGGGGGAATGGACACTCCAAATGTGTGGTTTATGACTGCTTTCTGCACAGGATCCATCTAAAGAGCAAATGAGAAAATATGTCATTTGTAACTTCAAAGGAGAGTGAATTGTGTGAACAGTTTAAATACTTTTATTTTTCCTTCAGGATTTTACTGGTAACTTTTTTCCAGAGCTGTGCTATAAAATTAAGCCTTGTGGTTACATAGGACATCTCAGACATTTAGACTGGCAGGGAATGAAACAGAGCACAGGAAATCCCCACAAAATCACCAGGTCAGAAGACAGGTGCCTCCCAGATTAGAAGTCTTTGGATACCACCAATGTTTTAGGGAACCACAAAACATGAGGTCCAAGGGTATGGACTAGAGCAATGTTAATGTTCCCCCAGACGCTGAAGAGTAGTTAAAGAAATTCCAGAGTACCTAAGTTAGAATCTTCATAAGAAAAGTTATTTCAAGTTTCTTAACTATTGATTGATTCATAGAAAAATTTAAATAGCAGGCTCACATCATAGAAGATTCCAATTTAAACTTACAGCTGTTAATCTGTATTTTACAGTGATGCTAATTAATCATTTTTACTCACTCATTCCAAAGTATCAATCACAGATGAAACATATGTCACAATACTTCATTTTAGAAGCTCCCACATCAAAATGTTCAGCATGCAAACGCTGTTTAAATATTGATCTGGTAGATACATATAGTATTTCGAGCTTTCAATAAGATGGTATTTTTTTTTCAGCTACTCAGCAAGGATATAAATTCATGTAGGGGACAGTGTTGGACATGCATGGTAAGAAACAACAAAAATACTCCTTCTCCTGAAAAAGATGCATGATGCCAATGAGAAAGAGAAAAACAAAAAGAAACAATTATTGAGTGCAGTGCCTATAAAGTAACACCCACTCTTGGGTGGACCTGATGTCATTCCCAAGCAGGGGTTCTTAATTTTATCTTTTTTTTTTTTTTTTTTGGCTAGGCAATGGGGTTAAGTGACTTGCCCGGGGTTGAGTGACTTGCCCAGTGTCACACAGCAAGTAAGTGTTTTATGTCTGAAGCTGGATTTGAACTCAGGTCCTCCTGAATCTAGGGCCAGTGCTCTATCCACTGCGCCACCTAGTTGCCCCTCAATTTTATTTTACGTGGGCCATGGACTCCCCCTTTGACAGTTTACAGACACCTATGGATCATGAGAAGTTAGCATAAATAAGGATGGAAATTTTTTCCCCATCCAAATTTATGAACCTCGTGAAATCTGTGCATGGACCCCAGGTTAAAAACCTCTGACCTAAAGCAGTAATTTCAAATATCTGGCAGTTTCAAATTCAGCAAAAATGACAACATGTCAGTCATAAACAGAGAGGGTAATGCAAGAACAAACTCACACCAGTGAAAGAAGTCTCTGGAATTTCAACATTACATCAAAGTAGCTGATAATCTTTGCTAAAACATGAGAGCCTTAATTTAATTCGACCAAAAATGCTTGCATCTTACATGTGGCAAAGGGACTGAATGAACACCATTCCATCTCTATGTGGTTATGACTTAAGAAAGTGCACTGCTAACAAATGGAACTTTAGCATGTTGTAATGTGTAAGAAAGCAAACATGAGGCCAGTCCCGGCACATGCTGCCCACCACACTCCTGAGCAGGGCCTGAGCCAGATTAAAATGTGATTGGGAAATGTTTAACAAAAGAACTACAAATATAATAAAACACAGATAATGTGAATATGTAGTTTTCTAAGACAATATATGGCCTACAGGGATTCTTATATACAATTTAATGGCTCCTGTTTCTTTTTTATTTTGACACAGCACTGGTTTACAGTGTGAATGAATGGAAAATGTTCTGTTTCTGTCATAAGCATAGATTCTGAGAGTCAACAGTACAATGAGATGCAGGGAGAGAGGAAGAGTAACACTGGACACTAAAATCCCAGCTCCGCCACTAACATAATGTGTGAGTAAATTCAGTTCTCTGGGCCTCAATTTCCTCATTTTAAAATGAGGGGACTGAACCAGATCATCATTAGGGTCTGATGCAACTTGAACTTTCTGGAATTCATAGAAATACAAGTTCACAAAAACAACAGTTATGAGTAGCTCAAAGCAAGGGGTGGGGTGGCCTATTGCCCTCAGATGTTCAAAAGAATTTATGAAGGAATAAAAATCTGTTCAACACCTACTATGCACAATTATTTGGGGTGACAAATAAAAATTTGCAAATTTTATAACTTGCTTTAAAGTCACAGTTAAAATACATTAAGTTAAATTTTCATATTCATCTTCCGGGTCAAAGAAATCCTGAGGTACTTAAAATATTTATAGTGAGAGTCAATTTCTATTTGCAAATACATAGACTCAACACCGTCACTCATCCACTTCCAGACCACAGAACTGGGCTTGCTACCTCAGGTGCAAAGAAATAGACAACCAGTTCAGCCTGCTGTAAGAACGAAGCATTACTGTTTTCTCCTGGGAACAACCAATACTAAATTGTATTAAAGGTTCAAAAATGTGTTTTGCTCCTCAAGCATCTTTACTCCAGAGTTCAAATATCTTAAGCAAATGACAAAAATCTGTCTCACAACAGGATAGTCCTAGGAAAGAAATGTTTATGATTTCAGGCTCTGCAAAGCATTTTGAATCTGGAATTGGTACCTGAACAACATCAGATCCAAGATGTAGCTAACAGAAATACAGTTTTGTGTCTTCAGGAACCCTATACGAGTCCTTCTTCACTGTTCATAGCCTTGACATACCCCTGGAGTAGAAGCAAACTTTCAAAACTTGCCAGATCTTGAAAAAGCCTTTGTACATGTTTTCAAGACTTCCAGGTTAAATAGCACCGTGCCTTGGAACTCTTATCTACAGCACTTGTTTATTTACAGCATTTGTTTTGATATTCTGAAAGATTCATTAATTGTCAGGGCAAAATAATGAAAAAGTTTTTTAAAAATCATCATGTGGTAGCCAACTTTCCGGTTATGAACCTCTTTGCCCTTGACTAGACTGGACTTCCAACAACTGCTACCCAAGTTAGTCATTGTCCTGCAGCCAATGTTTTCAAACTGGTTAAGACCTGAGATTATAGGCTCATTAGCTCTAGAATTGGAAGGGACCTTACAGATCATCTTGGTCCAACCTACTCATTTACACACAAAGAAACTGAGGTTAAATGAAGTCAAATGACTCATTGAAGGTTCCATGGGAAATGGTGCTCAGGACCTCTGTCTACAAATCCTATGCACCTCGCTGCCCATAATAGGCTTCAAGAGCCCAGAGTCACCACCACAAAGGTAACAGAGCAGGGTTTTCCTTACTGGTGGTTCTACTTTGCCAAATCATTTCATACCACACTTCACTAAGAAAACACTTTCGCTTCTCGCCTGGGGCCGAAAAGTCTAATTTCATTGCTTATGAGCTGTTGACCAGCTTCCAGGAGAAGCCAAGTAAAAGCTATCCTTGTCCTAGATAGAATTACAGCTCCAGAGGTTCCCAAGAAGCCTTCACCAGATGGTTCCCACTTAGAGACACTAACTGTATCATGCCCATAAACCACATTTACTAAGTAGCCTTTGACTATGTATGTTCTAGTGCCATTTTCTCTACCCTTCCAACAACCTGTCCATTAATTGTACAGGAATTTTTCTTCTCTGGGCTCTTGACTTGGAATTGCTTCTCTCTACTTCCAGCCTGACTCTACACTTCATTTCAAATATCCTTAGAAAGGGTACAATTTTCCTCCCTGCCTAAACCTCTTTATATCTTCCTTTATCGGTTATTTATCATGGACATCTATAATTATAGTGCTGGCCTAAGAACATATTTTGAGACATCACTTGTATGAAAAAGACTCTAAATGGTACGAAAAAGAATGTCCCACTTTGCCAAATCATTTCATACCTCTAAAAGAGGCAACGCTGTCTAGCCAATGTTTTGAATATTTGCCTTCTGATGCAATAACTACAAATACCTGAGTCATTTCAGTAGACTACAGACTGAGCAGTAATATAATAGGTGTTTTCACTTTACCCATCTAACCTCTACAATCAGGTGAAAGTAAGAGCCAGGATGTAGACTAAATTAAAAACTGTCTTCTCACTAAAGTGATGTCAGGCTTCTGAAATCACAAGAAATGTATAATTAAATCAGTGGTAATTCTTTTTACATTTATTTACCAGTTTTCAGGATGGATACAGTTTCTACAAATATTCTCATAATTTCTGAAATATGCTAAATTTGATTCAGTTTGGAAAAGGCTTAGGAATCAGGCTCTTTTACTGATGCAATATACAAGGGTAACTGAATAACTGAAGATTATTACATCCACAAAATTCCTTCATCTTCAAGCTTTCACTAGGTGCTTATCCCAGCAATCTGGGGCCATTTTCTTGTTAAAAAATAAACTGGTGCTTCAGGAATTTCATGCACATACACACACACACACAACACACATCTTGGTACTACTCTACAGTTAGTGGTAAGTTTTTAAAAAAAAAATGGCTTTATTACATAAACCAGAGACATTGCTTGTTAGTTCACACTGCACATAAAAGCCACTGCAGGAGCAATAGAATCAGAATTTGTTGCTAAACAACATTGTTCGCTTTAACTTTTAGAAGTTTGCCTCTGAAAAAGAGGGAAAAAAAATTCTGTCAAAAAACTCCACTACCAGCAGTCCTTACCTGATAGAATTTATTGGTCCCAAACAAGTCTCTTCTTTTCTAAAAAAAGTAAAAGTTAAAAGTCGTCACAGGTGAATGGAACTTGAACCTGGCTGCTAGCAGGCACATTTATCTAAGTGACACTTAAACATAGAGGAAGGAAGGAAGAAGGAAGGATGGAAGGAAGGAAGGAAGGAATGTAGGAAGGAGGGAGGGAGGGAGAGAGGAAGGAGGGAGGGAAGGAGGGAGGAAGGAAGGAAGGAAAAGAAAGAAGGAAGGAAGGAAGGAAAGTAAAGAACAGATTCCCAGTATCTGTTTTATCTCTGGTTTAAAATGCTGGTACTATTCTCTAGGGTTACAAAGAGTTAACACTTACTGCTTTTTCAATGAAAATTATGCTGGAGAGAAATGCAAAAACCATTAGGCCAATAATCTTTTTAGGTACTAAAAAATGAAAGATGGAATGGGGTCATTACTAGAGAGAGATGAAATAATTGGAGGCTTGTTATGGACAAATACACTATTAAATTACTTAATGAAACTGGTCTTAGTAAAACATACAGTGCAATTTTAATATCAAGATAATAATGTATACAAAGTTTTTCCCTTTGATGTGGTCAACACAGACTATGAGAACCACAAACTTATATAATTTTTGTTTTTATTTATAGATATTTAATCTCATATGACATGGCAAAAAATCATTCATGCTACATTAGGGTGTCTTTTACGAGGTTGCTCAGTATAACTATCTGAGCAAGGGTATTGAACACAAAATATGATCTAGCTATATGAGAATGAAACACATTCCTTTCTGATAAAGTCAAACTGAGCAGTATAGGATGTCAAAGATTATGCTTTCCAAGGTACTTAAAAAACAAACTAAAACAAAAACAAACCTTAAATGGCGAAACACTTAAAGAAAGGAGTGTTTCACAATTTAGGGTTTATTTTGAAGAAAGGAGACATATATATATATATATATATATATATAATATATAATATATATACACACATACATCTATACATAAACATACATATACATATACCTACATACATATATACTATATATACCCATATACATATATGTGTGTGTATGTTTTTGCCAGCAAAGTACAATGTTATAGCAACCCATAATGTCTAGTGGTGCTGAGTTCTACGTGTGGAGGTAAGCAAATTACCAGTAATTCCTGAAAGTTATGTCTGGGAATAGACAGTTGCTGCTGCTACTGCACTAACAAATGAGTAGAATTTGAGTCACATCCCAAAATATCTCCATTAAAGTCCCAAATTGCATTCAGACACCAGTCAAAACAGTAGAGAAAGAGAGGTGAGGCAGCTGCACAATCAGAATTAGACATCAGCAAGGCACCTTAGGAAGAGGAGCAGTCAAGAGGATTGCCTATTGACTGGACGCTGCTTCTGGAAACCCTTATTAAGCCACCAGGCCCTCACCATAATTGTGATTCCCATCATCAACCTCGGTTGACTGTTAACAAGGCACTTGAACAAATATTTAATAAAGCATTTCTCAAACACATAATAAATACAATGGTGGATAGGAAATAAATAGATTGTGTTCTGCCTATAATAAGCCTATTATTTAGATAAAGCAAGATATACATATATGCATATATATGTATATATACATATACATACATACATATATATGTATAAAGAATATATAAACCAGCTATACTTTGAAACCAGTACAAACCCTACCTATGGGCCATGGAACTTGACAAAGCAGAAGTGACAGCAGGGTTCTTTCTTAGTTAAAGATCTGAGGTAAAGTTTGTCTTCCTATTCCAAAGCTTCTTCTTTCTATATCTTTTTCTTTTATGTAGTATCTCCTAACTCAGGGGTGGGGAAACTGTGGCCTCAAGGCCACATGTGGTCCTCTAGGTCCTTAAGTGCAGCCCTTTGACTGAATCTAGACTTCACAGAACAAATCACCTTAATAAAAGGATTTGTTCTGTAAAACTTGGACTCAGTCAAAAGGCTGCACCCAAGGACCTAGAAGGCCATATGTGGCTTCAAGGACGCAGGTTCCCCACATCTGTCCAACCTCATTCAGGTCCTGAATGACTTTTCTCTTCCCTTTTAATACTCTTTCTTTAGGAAAAGATCTATTCTCAGTCACTCACACTTGAGTAGGAAATTGCCAGTTTTACTTTACCCATGAGAGGCTTTGCTAACTTCTTAAAAGAACACGGGGCATTGGTAAGAATGGAAGCATGTAGAGGGCTGGAGCGAAGGACTTCCTATTTGCCCCTAAATTTCCACCCTTTTAGGTAGATATCTATTCCACCTCCATGTAAAGTCTGTTTGTTATACTTATTAGTATGGAGACTAGATGGTTTTAGGATGCTTCCTAGGGGAGGCGAAGAGTATTTTTCCCCAGTGTCCCATCTGTATCTTTCTTGCCACAATATAAAAATTCATTTCCTCTAAGTCTAACCTTGGGGCAACATGTGTGGCTTTTCAGCCTAATAATTGCAGGCTTTGAATAACAGGCATACACAGTATTGAAATGCTTACACAACCCCTCTGGCAGACAAAGTCAAGAATTTGTACCTGTCATAAGACTTACTGCAAAAATGCCCTCATTCTTCAAACTTTTATGACTAATGGCTTTCTGGAAATTTGCAAAAAAGTTCTATTTAAGGTCTTTATCAAATTACTGGAATATAATGGGAAAAATATTCTTTATTCTCTCCTTTTTCTATATTATTAGCTAGTCATTTTCACAAAGAATTTGTGAAAAATAAATCTTGAAAACTCTAAATCTTCAGGAAGATAAATTTATGTCAAATGACAGTTGCTTCATAAATTAAAGTACTTCAGAACCTCCAAGGAATTGACTTTTGTCTCTGTTCTGACCACATACCTTTGAATTACTGTTTTACTTCTTAAGTCCTGGAAAATTAAATATAAGAAAACTAATACAAATGGCAAGATGGCAAATTTCTCCTCTCAAAGGTCAAGAAATGCAAACATTTTCTTTTCATTGGCAAAGTTAACTCACCCACACCACAGCTTTGCATCATTTTCAATTCTAAATCAAAATAGCATGTGAACACATGAAGTCTATGATGCTATAGTGGGAGCCCATATTACCTTGATCCTTCATTTTGCAAATTTTTTTCATCATTTGTAACCTTAGTTCTACATTGCTGACATTGTATTTCCATAGGCACCAAGCCACGGTTCAAGAACAGGATGAACATCACCTTTGCCATCCAGCACCTCGCACAGAGAAGGTTCTTAATGATCATTTAAATGAACCAGGTCAAAAGAAAGGTAAGTAACCCATTTCTCTTTCCATTGTTTTGGTTCTATCAATTGCCAGTATCTGGAAAGATGATTTCCCTTCCCCTTCCCCCTCCCCCATCCCCAATTTATTAATATAACAACAAGTAGGCAAAGAAAGACTGGCTGATAAAATCTATGTACTCTTTCTTTGTAGAAGTAGATTTATCCTTATTTAGCACACTTATGAAAAAGGGTTTAAATGTCATATCATTTGCCTTAGAAAAGCAGATGTAGCAGAGTAGGCTGAACAAGTCATATTATATCTAAGTGCCTGCCTGATAAAGCTATTTATTTTTTACCTGAATACCGTAGGGCTGTTAGCAACTCTGGTTGGCTGATAGCTGGCAACATGTGCTTGCAGTGGGAATTTGGGGCAGGGTTCTATGACTCAGTTTTGCTCACTTCCCCCGGGAGCCACCAAGTGGAAGCTAAGGAAAGCATTATTGATGAACTACTCCACCCCGAGACAAGGAAGCCAATCAGACCTCTGGGGGTTGTTACCAGGGGTTTTATATTCCATTACAAGTGAGCCTTAAGTTAGTTATCCACTTTTTTTTTTCCAAATGAATGTTGTTGGACAGACCCACCTCCTTTTCTCTCTTTTGAGGACTACTCAGAAACAACCAAAATACAGTATTTGATTTTGTTTATATGATTTGTTTTTACTGTGAACAAAAGAAACCACCACTGCCATTTACTTCCAGCACATGATACATTTATGGCCAAGATTTTTGCCTTGTCCTAAAAAGTTAATTAATTTTTTGCCATATGTAATAGTTCAGTGTGTGTGTGTGTGTGTGTGTGTGTGTCTGTGTGTGTGTGTGTGTGTACTTGACAAGAGAAAATTGCAAAAATGTCTTTGGATGAAGTCTGGAACAGGGACTTAGGATCTATCTCAAGAATAAAAAGAGTCATGTATTTTCTATTATCTCTAGAGAATGAGAATTCTGAGATATGTTAGTTTCATTTTATGGAAGAGGACACACACACACACACACACACACACAATCTATTTGTCAAAAGGCAGTGTGTCCCTTTCCTAACTGCTTCTGGTGGTAAAATATTCCCTTGCAATTAATTATTCCAAGTCCAAAAATGAACTCCTCATCTTCTCCCCAAACTTGTTCTAATATTTTCCACATCTGCTGATGGTACTAATTACCATCCTCTCAGTCACTCAGATTTGAACTTCAGTCATCTGGGACTTTTCTGTACTTCCTTCATCCAATCAGTAACAAATCAATTCTACCTTCATAATTTCTCCCTTTCCTATCCCCCCTCTTCTCAACCTTTACAGCCTCCCTTTCCCCAGTTCAGGACCTTTTGCTTAAATTGTTGTAATAGCCTCCTAAGCCAAACTCCCCTCCCCCAAATGTCCAAACCACC
This sequence comes from Vombatus ursinus, assembly GCF_900497805.2. NCBI lineage: Eukaryota > Metazoa > Chordata > Mammalia > Diprotodontia > Vombatidae > Vombatus > Vombatus ursinus. Next base: position 36,074,634 of record NW_020954557.1, on the reverse strand, counting down.
TCCCTAATTCACTCCACTTCCTCAGCTACAAACTTACTCCCTTTTGGATGGATTTCTACTTTGCACTTATGGCAAAATAATTACTTGTATATTTGCATTCTCCTCCTCCCTGCAAAGTTATAAACTTCTTAATGAAGTAGCCCACTCAATGTTTCACCTTTGTAGCACTTACTCATTGCTCATGGTAGTCAATAAATAAATGTTTCTAAGTGGAATTGAAAGGTAGTTCTAGTCAGTTTCTCTAAGTTCCCTTTTCCCAGTATTTTTAGGAGGCAATCACCTACTTGCCCAGAAACTTGCCATATTTCATCTTCAGTGGAAACCAGAACTTTGCCTCAGGATGATTGCTAAAAATAGAAGTAATAATAATTTTAATTGCCTTGATATTCAGTCCATAATTGTTTATGATTCCCTTTAGTGTATAGAGAATCTGCCAAGATGAGACAATAAAAACTTTATTTTATGAGAGCATATTCTTAAGAGACATGAAGACTGGAAAAAAAAACCCAACATGTTCAGGGACATATCTGTCCACATTTTCAAGAGGGAAAGGCAGGTGGGTTGCCATGGGATTTCTTTCAAGTGCTGTATCATGACAATCCCGTAAGACATCAAAGTCTCTGTTATAATTTCATCTTCAAAAGGACAAATAAGCTTACTTGAGCAGGTGTGAGACATTCCAACACTCTCTGTCAATGGAAAACTACTAACCAGAAAGAGTCCTTCCCAAATGAAGTTTCCAAAACCTTAACTTTATGATGTTGTAATTTCAACAATACCACTGATAGATTATTTTTTGTCCATATACCGAACATATGAAGCACTACACTGACTTTGTGATCTGATCATTTTATCAGATAAGATGAAACAAACAGAACGTTGGTTCTCCTTAACATGTTGGGGGAAAATAAGTGATACAGGCATAGAGAAGTATTTGTTATTGTTGTTGTTTTTATCAAGTTTAGGAGTACATTTCACCATCCCTTTTCCTTACTTAGTGGGAACTTCACTTCCTGAAACAGCACTCAAGCCATTTATTATATTTTTAGAAAAAAAGGTTATTTTATCAATGTGGTACATTTAAGGGTATGTCTATGCATCTTACTGCAAATTCAAATTTAGCCTGTCCACTCTATTATTATCACAAATAACAAATATAGTTCACACAAAAGCAAAATATTCTATTTCTTTGGCCTGCTCTGTGCATCTGGTGATTTTCCATGCCACTGGGGGTCAAGAACAATGCAGCAAAGCTGGAATCATGCCACTGGTAATTTAAGAAGGCATAGCAAAGAGCATTTCCAAAAGTTCAGTTTCACAAAGAGATTTCAAACTTAGATTGCAGTGGGCATGGAATGTAATCAGATGCTTCACTATCACTGGCAAAAAAAGTTTCTGGGTTTTAATATACATTTGTCATTGAACAGTAAGATAGGTAAATTTAAAAATGTTGCTAATGTATTCATCTTCAAGTTAGGAAAAGCAAACACTGACAGGCCTAACTGGTTAATGGGCTATGTTAAAGATAGCCTTTCATCTTCTGCTCCACCTTCATCTCCCAGCCTCAATTTTCAGCCGCTGCTATCTCACTAGGGAAGTAGCATTAAGGTAATGAGCTGAATCATGTGTCTCCAAAGCAAACATGATGCTTTTGTTGGTTTGGTTCCTTTCTTGAAAAGGCAAGTGCAAGAGACAAGTCTGGAAACCAAGAGGAGAAGTGTTTTTCAATCAGGATTCAAGAAAAATGAGTGGCAGCTCTGCATGTACTGATTCTCCACTCCTCACAACCAAAATAATACTATCTTTAAGGTACTTAAATAAGAAAATAGGGGCCCATCTCCAGTCGTCCTGATCTATATCTTGCCACTGGACCCAGATGACTCCGGAAGAGAAAGTAAGGCTGGTGACTTTGCACAGCCCTCCCTCACTTAAATCCAATTCACTCACAAGTCATGTCATCACCTTCCTGATGTCATGGTCCTCTTTGAGAATGAAGGAAAAATAACTAATAATGTATAAAAAAATAACATAAAAATGCTCAAGCCCCTTTCAAGGGAAATGAGGGGTATACACTTAGCAAGGAAACATTTTTAAACAATGGAGACTGCTTAGGTGAGGGAGTTGTGAGGCTGAGTATTGAATGACTTGGCAGGCAAGTGCTAGGGAAGGTTATAGACTGTGAAGTCCCTGCTCTCTAGAGGCCTGTAATCCAAACTAGACTCTGCAATATTACATATTCCAGTAAAACAAGGAGGTATACCTTGTCAAATTTGGCAGGAAGTTCTTTGGCAGAAGGATGAATGCCAAGGCTTCTAGTTAGTTTTGACAACTTGGAATGTATTCACCAAGAGAAAGTAAAATGAATAGGTTTGGATGGGCTGGGATGGCCACACAGAAAATAAACAGAAAGTGAAAGTAAGATAAGCCATGTTTCTAGAATGCAGATTTAGAACAATAACTGAAAAGTGCTTCTTTAATGCTACTTCAGTAGGGAGATTTTCCCATGGTGCTCCTTTGAAAGTGAGACCCAAGATGAGTTCTGAGTCAGTCAACCAATAAGATGTGAAAGTCACTCTCCTCCTCCTCCTCCTCCTCCTCCTCCTTCTCCTTTTTCCAGCCAGGGGCTTGATGGGAAGGCTCAAAAGACCTCAAGATTGACTTTCCAAAAAAAAAAAAAACATTAATGACTACAAGAGGAGGCAGAGAGTCTTGGGTTTTTTGACAATTAGAGCACCTTATCTGCCAGAAAAAAAGGGAATAAAGTGATATCAGAGCTGCCTGCTGATGTATATTAACATGGCTTAAAAACTTTAAAATACAATAGATGCGAGGTATCTGAAATATGAAGACTATAATCAGATTGGAGGCTCTCAGGTCTACACACTGAAAAAAATGTCATAAAGGTCTTGTAAGAGATGAGGGAAGTAATAGGTTTTCTTGATTTAAAAATCAATATATCCTCCTGTACAGCCAAATCCGTTAATTGGCATCCTTTCAAAACCATTCTGTCAAAGTTAAATCTGAAAGACTGCTCAGTGACTAATCAGATGCATCTCGATGCTCAAGCAAAATAAGACCATGACACAAATTAAAAAGATGTGAGAAGGAAAGTCCCAGTAGAGAATGAACAAAGATACAAGTGGAAAACCTGGGGCCCGTCTGGACATATTCCATGTTCGGCAAGCAAGCAAAGAAATGAAAGGTTTTTTTTTTTTCTCAAATGGAGAAGAACAGATATCACACACTGGGCTCTAATAAGAGACGTGACAATTGGGAATTGGTAGGGGTCAATACCACAGACTAAACTTAAAGGAACAAATATGGAGTACTATAATTGTGATGGTGGAAGTATCCTAGGCTGGCCAAAAAAGGAAAAAAAAAGGCTAAGATGGGATATTATACTATTATATTACAATTAAGAATCATACAATTTCAGAGGGAAAAAAAAAATCTTAGAGATCATCTAATCGAACCCACTGACTTGTAAAGATGAAGAAAGTGAGTCCCTGAGGAATGTAGTGACTGGTTCTTTCTTTAAAACATTTTTTTGATGCTAAAAACGTCCAACATAGTTGATTCTTCCCCACTTCTGACCCCAATTAAGCTTTGTCTTATAACAAGGAAGTAGAGTTAAGCAAATCAAAGCTCTATCTGACAACATATGCCGCATTCTCTGCTTCTTTAAGAAGAGTCAAAAGGCACGGGGAAAGGACTTGCTGGACCTCTGGTCTTCATCTTTTCACTCCCATTCTGATACTATTACTATTATGGCTATAGGAATTCTATTTTATCTCCTTCCTGTATGCTCAGCCATGTTGAAATTAATATCACAGATGCTTAATCAGAAGAGTAGTCAGTGAGGGCTCTTGTTATAGAGATGCTATCAACATCTTGAGTATACTTCATTTATTCTTTTCCCCTACAATCCATTTTTATTCTTCTCCCCTTTTCATTTCTTTTATGCTGTTTGTTTCTTTCCTTTTTGTCTTTCTTCTTTGCCCCCCCTTCTCTCTCCCTCTCTATTAAAGATGAATAGATAGATATAGATGTATATACACATGTACACACAGACATAAATACATATGTGTCTAGATACAGGTACATATAAATATAAGCATATATGTATATGTACAAATATATATATGCACACACATGTATATATAACCACATAAACATAATCATAGTCCAGCATTTATAATTAATGTGGTTGGCAGAAATCTACAAGTATTTGTTAAGCACCCACTGTATATGCTGGAGAATGGGAAAAGAATCAAAGTCCTGGAAAAAAAAAAACAGCAAATGTCATGATTTTTAAAAAGGAAAAGACTGTGGAGTCTGAAAACTTTAGTGCATCTAACTCTGATTCTTGGAAAAATTCTAGATTATACCATTAAATAGGAAATTAGCAAACACATAGAAAGAGACATGGTGATCATAACAAGAAAGCATGGTTTGATAAAGAGCCTTTCATGCCAGACTGACCAGGCTTTCTTTTTTGACAGGGTTACTGTGGATCAGCAGATGGGGAGAATGATATTTAGATAGTTTACCTCAAATTCAGGAAAAGGGACACATTCTCTCATGATCTCCCTGAATAAAAGGTAGACAAAGTGTAGAAAATTGGACAGTTGGGTGGATTTGGACCTGGCTTAATGTGTGCACCAAAGGAAAAGTCATTAAGTTTATGACATCCCCGTGGAAGGAAATTTCCATCAGAGCATACCACAGATCTGTGATTGGCTTGTCCTGTTAACATTTTTATCAATGATTTGGATAAAGGCATAGATGATAAGCTTATCGAATTTAATGCTGCCACAAAACTAGCAGGGTTAGCTATTATTTTGGATGAAAGATTTATCCCACAATCCAAAAAGTTTAGACCTGAGGACCTGAGTTCAAATCTGGCCTCCGACACTTGACACTTACTAGTGCAGCTAGGTGGCACAGTGGATAGAGTGTGGATCTCGGGAATCAGGAATTCCTGAATTCAAAACTTGCCTCAGACACTAAATAGCAGGGGGACCCTGGGTGAGTCACTTAACTTCTGCCTGCCTCAGTGTCCCCATCTATATAACCTTTTTCATAGAGTTGGAGGAAGAAATGAAATAATATGTGTAACGTACTTTGTAACCTATAAGGTGTTATATAACTGTTCATCATCATCATCACTATTATGTCTCCTCATCTATAAAATGAAGAGGATAGAATGTATGACCTCCATGGTCCCTTTTTAATTCTAAATCTATGAACTTATGATCCCATGAACGCTGAGGTCAATCTAAATAGATAAGATTTAATACTGACTAATGTAAGCCTTACATTTGGATTAAAAAAAAAAATCAACTGCACGATTATGCTATGGGGGAAGCATGGCTAGACAGCAATTCATTTGAAAAATATCTGGGGCTTTTAGTGGATTACAAATTCTGCGTGTGTCATCAGGGTATTATGGCAGACAACAAAGCTCATGAGATCCTGGGCTTTGTTAGGAGAGGCTTAGTGTCTAGTCCTGGGGAATTAAGAGCTCCACTGTACTCTGCTATGCCGAGCAAGCCTTTCTCTTCTAGTGATGGAAAAGAACCTTCAGACGTGTCTGTATTTCCCAAAGCCAAATTAGTTCAATGTGTTTGTGAACTATCTACTCATAAGGATCACAGGTCCAGAGCTGAAAGAATCCTAGGAGCAAAGTATTAGAGCTAGAAGTGATCAAAGAGGTCACCTAGTCTCACCTCCTATTTGACAGAGGAAGAGACAGAGGCACACAGCAGTTAAAGGGCTTGCCCAAGCATACATAGATACAAAGCCAAGATTAGAACTAGGGTTCTGGGACTTCAAGTTCAGGGTTCTTTCCATGGCTCCATACTACCTTCACCTTCTAAAGACCTCCAGTGGATTCCCCTGTTCTGTTGCTGTTCAGTCGTGTCTGACTTTTTGTGGCCTCATTTGGGGTTGTCTTGTCAAAGAAACTGAAGTGGCTTGCTGTTTTCTTCTCCAACTCATTTTACAGATGAGGAAACTGAGGCAAACAGGGTTAATCGACTTGCCCAGGGTCACACAGAGACTGAGTGTCTGAGGCCAGATTGAACTCACAGAGATGAGTCTTCCTGATTTCAGGCACAGCACTCTATTTACTGTACCACCTAGCTGCCCCAGATTCACCTGTATTCCCTTTCCAATTGTCACCACTTCAAAAAAGTGCTGATTCAAGGAAATCAAAACATTCATGGGAAATTCTCCTCTATGCAGCTCCCTATCATGCCTTCTTTCTTGCCCCACAATTCAGAGGTGGGGAACCTCTGACCTGGAGGCCACGTGTGTCTGGATTCAGCCAAAGGGCCGTATTTGAGGACCTAAAAGGCCACACGAGGCTTGAAGGTCACAGGTTACCCATCCTTGCCTCAGATCCTCATCAAAATCTGCTATGCCCACATACTTAGAACATGTGAAGCTGAAATGTCAGCATACTGAATACATTGATGTAACTGATGAAAACAATCACTTTAATTGGGCCAAATCTGTGTGTTGGACCAAAACAATACCGCTTGCTACAACAATCAAACTATGACCCTCCTCAAAGATTAGGGCAAAAACTAGCCCTTTAGAAATCAACAAGGGGAAGCTAGGTGGCACAGTGAATAGTGCTGTGGCCTTGGAGTCAAGAGGACCTGAATTCAAATTTGGCCTCAGACACTTGACACTTGCTAGCTGTGTGACCCTGGACAAGTCACTTAACCCCAATTGCCTCACAATGAAAAAGAAAGAAAGAAAGAAATCAACTATTCTCAAGTCTAGCCTGAGATAGAAAGCATCAATGATATGAAAGCTGAAACAGAAACTATAATCTATTGTGATTATCCCTGAGGCCATAAAAACACAGAAAAGAAAGGCTAGAATTGTTGATAATTTCCTGTGATGATAGATATCCAGAAAATTTTGTTATTTGTCTCTGGCCATATTACAATGGCTTAGACTATAGCACAGATGCACGGTTTCAGCAAACTTTTTATCTTAGCTCCAGTGTTTCTTCAGAAAGCAACTCCCCCATTTAAAAAGTCCAGGCAGATCCCTCTGAAGACCACAGGAAGTTTGATTGCATAAGGGGTGAGGAGCGGTGTGTTAGGGGACTGTCTTTCTAGAGAACACTACGTCATAAAATTCATGGCCTTTTGAAGTGAATGATTTAGATCAGACATTGTGAGACTGACACTTCACTGATGTTAATAAATGGTTTTCACTCTTGCAGAATACTAATGTCTCACTTTCTGAATAGGCTTTGATTTGTGGGGCTCTGAATATATTAACTTATGTGATTTTAAACATTATTTTAGGATGTTATTTCGAATCTGGGAAGAAAATATTTTTTCATATATGAAAAATAACTGTTTTACCTTTCTCATATATGTGTATATTTACATATACACATGTTTTCAATAATATATAATTATTAATATTTGTCAAACAACAAACATCTGACTTACGCTAGCTGTTCATCAGAATATAACAGGAGAAATGGGCCCTTTCATTTACATTGACATTTATGGCTGATAGATGAGACAGAAAGTAAGGAGAACCATGAAACCATTCCAGAAAATGGTTAGCATTTGAGAGGAAGAACCCAACGAAGTTCCAGGAATAGGTGAAATTATAAATAACATGATGCATAACTCAAAAATTTAGTTTGTTGCTACTAAATTAAAAGGAATACTTTTCAAGTATTATTTTAAATCCAGTGATACCTCAATTAAAAAATCCTGGGGCAGAGGGAAGAGAGGAGAAGCTTCTTTACAATGACTCTAGATAGTTTAAAAGCCTTCATAAATTACAATAATTAATTAATCAATCAATAAACATTTATTAAAAGCCCTGTATGTGCCAGGTATTGCACCTTTAAGCACTGGAATCAGACAGGCTTTATGATGTATAGCCCCAGGACTTTGTTTCTTCTAAGTAGCACATGTCTAAGCTGCACAATATAAAAATACCACTACCAAAATCTTCTGTTTGTCCAAACACAGTTGCAGGTAAACTGGGCCAAACGTTGGCAAATGTGAAACCCATGAAATGTGTCTTTAATATCCCCAGTTTCCCTTGTTCTCTTCCTTCAGTCTTTGAAACCCATCCCAGAGGCAGATACCTTTGTCATGCTAATTTCTTACCTCCACCCTACCAACCAAGTCGAAAATACCTGGATTCAAATCATGCCTCTGATACAATACTAGCTATGTGACCCTGGGCAAGTCCCTAAACATCTTAAATGTCCCAGGGAACTCTCTAAGAGTACAGGTTGCAGAGAAGGTTCATTGATAATGAGAATTTTGTCATCAAAAGCAAATGAAATCATAAGTCTAATCCCAACCCACGCCCCCCCAAAAAACCACCTTACTTGCAATAAATAACCAATCAAGGCACTGTATTTTACACTTTTAAAAGTGTTTCACATACATCTTATTTGATTCTTACAGGTTTTATTATAAGGGATTTTATGTTATATAACCCTCATTCTCTTCACCCTCTCTGCAGCTTTTGACACTGTTGATCACTTTCTCCCTCTTGACATTCTCTTTTCTCTAGGTTTTTGGGACATCATTCTCTCCTGGTTTTCCTCCTACCCATCTGACTGATTTTTCTCTGTCTCCTTTGCTGGATCCTCCTCAGATCACACCCTCTAACCATATATGCCCCTCAGCATTCTGTCCTGGGCCCTCTTCTCTTCTCCCTCAATACTGCTTGACTTGATGATCTCATCAGCTCCCTTGGCTTTAATTACCATCTCTATGTTGATGTCAACAAAATTTCCCTATCCTGTCCCATTCTCTCTTCTGACTTCCAATCTCCCATCTCCAACTACCTTTTAGATATGTTGAACTGGATGTTCAGTAAACATCTTAAACTCAATATGTCCAAAACAGAACTCATTATCTTTCCTCCTAAACCCTTCCATCCTCTTACCTTCCCTATTACTGTAGAGGACAACATCATCCCCCCATCCCTTAGGCCAGCAACCTAGGAGTCTTCCTGGATTCCTCACTATCTCTCATCCCTACCCCTGATATCCATGCTACCAAGACCTGCAGATTTCACCTGTGCAACATCTTTTGAATACACCCCTTTCTCTCCTTTGACATGGCCTCCACTGTCATGGAGGCCCTAATCACCTCATGCCTAAATTATTGCAGTAGCCTTCTGGTGGGGCTGCCTGCCTCAAGCCTCTTTCCACTCCAATTTATCCTCCATTTGGTCACTAAGGTGATTTTCTTAAAACTCAGGTCTGATCATGTCACCCCCTACTCAATACCCTTCATTTGCTTCCTATTGCCTCCAGGAGCAAATATAAAATACTCTGTTTGACATTCAAAACTCTTTATAACCTAGCTCCCTCCTACCTTTCCAATTTTCTCATACCTTACACCCCAACTCTTTGATCCAGTTACATTGACCTCCTGGCTATTCCATGAACAAGATACTTCACCTCTCAGTTCTGGGCATTTTCTCTGGCTGTCCCCCTGCCTAGACTGCTGTCCCTCCCTGCTCTGATTACTGACCTCCCTGTCTTCCTTTAAATCCCAACTACAATCTCACTGTCTACAGGAAGACTTCCCAAACCCCTCTTAATTCTAGTGCCATCTGTCTGTTAATTATTTCCTATTTATCCCATATATGGCTTGCTTTGAAAATATTTACTTGCATGTTCTCTCCCCCATTAAACTGTAAGTTCCTAAAGGTCACCAATGACCTTCTGTCTATTTTTGTATCTCAGTGTTTAGCACAGCATCTGCCATATAGTAGGTGCTTAATAAATGTTTATTTATTGATTGATAGGTAAAAGTATATCCAATTTAATAACAAAGAAAACCCCTCTTCCCACATTTCATAAGATAGATAGCCACACAGGCTATCTAGTTCAACTCCCTGGGTTTACAAAATGAAGAAACTCAGGTACCAAAAAATTAAGTAACTCTCCCAAGGATATTAAGTGACAAAGACAGATCTCTCCACAGGTCTTTTGACTTTGTGCTTTGCAAAATGCACATAGTAAAACACTTAATAAATTGCTTGGTAACCAACTGACTTCACACCTGGCATTCTTTCCATTATGTCACATTGCCTCTCTAAATACCTAACCATATTCTGAACTAGGGTGGGGCCTACCAAGGGCCTCATTGATCAGTCAGAGGGCTGCACTTGACGACCTAGAGGGCTTTGCCAGGCCAAAGGTTCCCCACCCACCCCTACAACCCATCAAGCACTATTCATTCATTAATTCATGTAGCAATTAAATTTACTGAGCACTGGTTACACATGAAACCACCATGTGACATTCTGTGAGCAATATAAAGAATATGGCATCTATATAGTCTCAATTTTCATGAACTCCCTTTTTCTTAGTAAATCTGTCTGGTGGGCAGGACAGGTTTCCTCCATTTTAACAGAGAAGGAAACAGGTTAGAATTGGTTATAATTTGCTTATGGTCACAAATCTATTAAGTGGAGGGAACCAGATCAAAACCCAGGTCTTTTTGATTCCTTTTCCAATGTTTCCCACTATTCTGGGAAGGACTTGGCCTCCACCTCCTCAGACAGCCCTTACTAGCCCCACTGTAGCTCCTAGAAGCCTATTTTTGAGCTTCTGTAGGAGCAGCAAGTTATTCGAGGACATGAAGGCCTAGTATCTGAGGATGTGACTCTACAGGAGGTTTTATTTCTTCTTTCCCAGCCTCCTGCTTTCTACTTGAACATGATACCTTCCTTCTACCCCACATTTCCCATGTAGAAACTGTCTGTTTTCTAATGCAGTTGACTTAATTTTACCTAATTATCAATTCTATTTTTGTATTAAAGTCTTGGAATGAATTCCCATGCTTCCTAAAATATTTTTATCTCTAGCCCCAACTTTGGATTACTTCCACTTATTTATGTGCTGCTGAACAGAGCTAGAGAAAAATCATGAAACTGTGCTGGATGAGTCCATTACAAATTTATTTTGCTTAATTTCAACTGGGCCCTCACTGTGGTTTGGCAATCCTTTTACACCTTCATAATCAATTCACTATCCCACTCACCACAGTGGCTTTTTCATTCCAAATTTTATCACTCATCAAACCTCCAATGGTACGCCTCCCTTTCCCTCATTTAGCTGGAAACCTTGCCTCCTATTTTACTGGGAAAAATAAAAGAGACAGAGAGAACATTTGCTCCTTCTTCGTCTCATTCATGCATTATCCCTCAGATTCTCTACCCTGCTATCACCTCCAATTTTTTACTTGAAGAGTTGGCCCTTTTCTTGCCAAGGCTGACCCCTCTACATGCACACATGATTCCATTCCATCCCATCTTCTCCAGTAGTTTGCCTCCTCTCTCAGCCCCACTCTACCACTGATCTGCAATATCTCTCTGACTACTGGCTGCTTCCCTGATGGCTAAAAATGTGTCCATGTCTCTCCCATTCTCAAAAAAAACACATGACTCTACTCCCCCTCCCCCCCATACACACACTTGATCCATCCATCCTAGCTAGCTATTGTCCCAGATCTTTCCTCTTTTTTTTGTGTTTAAACTCCTTAAAAAGCTGTCTACAATAGGGGCCTCCACCAGTCCTTTCCAGCAATCTCTTAAATTCTGCAATTTAAACCATCGTTTCCAATCTCACCATTCAACTGAAACTACTCTCCCTAATGGCCTTTTATCAACACTCATCCCTCTTGACCTCTCATTGATAGTGCCTTTGACACTATCAATCACTCTGTCCTTCATACTCCCTTCTCTCTAGGTTTTTATGACAATGTTTCAGTCTGGTTCTTCTCCTAACTTATCTGATCACTCCTTCTAAGTCTACTTTGCGGGGTCTTTATCCAGTTCACTCTGGTTAATTGTAGGTGTCCCCGGACCTCTTCTCTCTCTGTACAATTTTGTCTGATGATCTCATCAACTCCTATGAATTAAATTATCATATCTATATAGATGAACCTCAGATCCTTATATCCTGCCTTAACCTCTCTCCTGACCTTCAGACTCATATCTATGACTGCCTATCAGATGTCGCAAACTGGATGTCCCCTAGACATCTTAAATTCAACATGTCCAAAACTGAACTCATTCCCTGAGCCCCCCACCCCATGCCAGACTCTACCCTCTTTCAGACTTTCCTCTTTTTCTCTTTTGTCTCTGTCACAACCTGGAACAGACCCTCATCATCACACAACAAAGAGTTAGACCCAATTAAAAACAACTAGACAACAACAAGAAAGCAAAGATTCAAAGGAAAAATGGACTATTCATGAGGACTATATGAATACTTAGAGGAAATGAAGCAGAAGATAAAAATGAAAATAAAGTCATTTGAGGAAAGAACTGGAAAGAGAATCAATACCTTAGAGGAGAAAGTGGTAAATCTAACCCAAGTAACCCTCTTCCTGAAAACTAGAATTGCTAAAACAGAATTCAATAACCTCATAAGACAGCAAGAAATATTGGAACAAAATCAAAAGAATGAAAAATAAATAGAAGAAAATGTAGCACATCTGATATTAAAAAAAAACTCTTGGAAAATAGGTCAAGGAGAGATAATTAAGAATAACTAGACTCCCTCAAAACCGTAACTAAAATAAATTCTGAACACTATATTTCAAGAAATCATAAATGAAAACTGCTTAAACTTATTAGAACCAAAAGGCACAGTGAAGCTGAAAATCACCTATTACCTCCCAAAAGAAACCCCAAAAGAAAAAGCCCCAGGAATGCTATAACAAAAATCCAGAGCTTACACATCAAAGAAGAAAAAACTTTAAGCTTCTAGAAAGAATAGTTCAGATAACAATGAACCAGAGCCAGGATCAAATAAGATCTGGCAGTATCTACTAAAAATAGAGGAGATCCTGGTATATAATATTCCTAAAGGTAGAGGATATAGGCTTACAACTGGTTTTTAAAATTAATATAATCCTACAAGTGGAAAAATGAACATTTAATTTCATAGAGGAATTTGAGTATTTCTGATGAAATGATCAGAGATGAGTAGGATTTTTGAAATGCAAAACAGAACAATCCAGAGAAATCTAAAAAGGTAAATTTGTTTGAGCATTTGAAAGGAACTATATGATGACAAAATAGTAATAGGGGAGAAGAAACGAGTGTCCCTTTTTGTGGATTTGTTCAATTCTGAGAGTTTGAGGACGGGAAAGGGACAGGATAGTAAAAGGAGGACTATACTAGTCTAGAAAGGAGGAGATATTGTGAATTGACACAGCAAACAATCTGTATAAGGGCAGGAGCACTGTAAAGAAAAAATACAACTTTGAAAGATTTAAGATCAGTAATGAGCAATCATCTCTAGAGTACCTATGATGAAGCATGTTACCTACCTCCTTAAAGAGAGGTGATGGACACAAGGTACAGAGAAAGAGAAATAAATACATTTTTGGACATAGCCATTCTGTGGATTCAGTTTTCTTGAGCTTAAAAAATTTTTTTATTTTTTTTTAAACATTGTCTTGGCTAATTGGGGAGTTTGGGGGAAGTGAGGGTTAGCAATAGTGACACCAAAAAATAGAGCTACTGTAACATTTTTTTAAATGCACAGAAAAGAAGACAAGGTAATTTAGAAAGAAGCACAAGTAAGCAGTAATGTTTTGAAAGTGTGTGTTGAATTGGTTTTATATGCATACATACCTATTTTTTAAAATAAGCATTTTGCTCCTTTTCTGTTCTTTAGTGCCTAAGGAAATGATTTTTTTTTGGTGTTTAAGTTCAGAATAAAAACTTTTTAAAAATAACAAATTGTATTGATGCTCATTTATTTCATTAATTGCTGCCCTGTTTGTTTTTCACAATAAGAAGACGTTAGGCCTGCTTTCTGGATCTTGAAACTAATCTAGGTAGGGGATTAGAGGAAAAAAATCCAAAAAACATCTTTTTTTAAAAATCATTATACCTTTCTACTAAGAAATAAGCTGGATTACAAGTGGTCTCCTATCAGGAGGGGAAAATAAAGATCAAATCAGAAAGAACAGTAGTTGTGCAGATAATTTCATGTATACCATACCACTTTTCAAGATTAATAAAGGATAGTTTTTTTAAGAGAAGAGAACAGTTCATGTTTTAAATGTGTCTCTGTAGATGTATTATTACACCAAGATATACAGATTATATTTTGTACTTTTCAGTGGAGTTATATTGCTTTCTCTGTGGGGCAGTGAGGTGATGCAGTGGTTAGAGCACTGAGCTTGGAACCACAAAAACTCATCTTCATGAGTTCAAATCCAACCTAAGACACTTACTAGCTGTGTGACCTGGCAAGCCACTTAACCCTGTTTGCCTCAGTTTCCTCATCTGTAAATGATCTGAGGGAGGAAATGGTAAACCACTTCAGTATCTCTGCCAAGAAAAACCCAAGTTGGACACAAATGAAAAACAACAACAAAAATTGCTTTCCCTGTACCACTCCCGCCCCCCAACTCCTGCATTCAATGATAATATACATGAATAAGTTGCTATCACTTCCTCAAAATACTATCATTTCAGACTTTAAATTATGCATTTTAAACAAAGCTGTTCTTGCAAATTTCTCAGGAAGACTACTGTCCCTCTCTGTGCCCAAATTATAGTGATATTCTTGATTCCCATTGGGGAGACGGACAGAAGGATAAATGACAACTATTCCATCTAAACTCAAAATTCAATCCTTCAAGGATAGGTCAACCAATTTTTACATTTAAGGCTTATGAGAAAGATTTAAAGGCTGTGAGATTATTCATCTAGAAGAAAAGACTGAAAGGGATTTACAGAGTATCTTCAAATATACATATATATATTATATATATACACACACACATAGATAGATAGATATAGATATATAGATAGATAGATATCCCTTTTAGACTGTGGTGACCAGCTCTTCCCCACCTCTCTTTTAGACTAAAAGGAAAAAAATGTCATTTAGTATTTATCTTTTCCCTCCCTCTTTGCCTCTGGGACAGCTAGGTGGCGCTCTGAGGGACCTGGAGCCACGAAAACTCATCTTTCTGAGTTCAAATTTGGCCTCAGACACTTCAGCTGTGTGACCCTGGGCAACTCCGTTTACCCTAGTTTTCTCATCTGTAAAATGAGCTGGAGAAGGAAATGGCAAACCACTCCAGTATTTTTGCCAAGAAAACCCCAAACGGGGTCACAAAGAGTCGAACATGACTGAGCAACTAAAAAACTTTGCCTCTTTGTATCATCTTTCTTTTCTTCAACTATTTTAGTGTGTGTGTGACTCTTTGTATCATTTTCCTTTTCTTCAACTATTTTAGTGTGTGTATGTGTGTAACACACACACGTGCACACATACACACTCCCAGGGGTGGGGGACATAGGGCCAGGGTACCAGGTATCTCCTGGGGAAAGAGGGTATCTCTCCTGTCCAATTAAAATTAAACTCCAGCTTGCCCCCCCCCCCCCCCCCCCGGGGACCTCAGTCAAATTGCTTAACCTCTCTGGGCCTTGGTTTCTTTGTAAAACGAGGAAATTCGATTAGATGACCTATATGGCCCCTCCCAGCTCAAATTTCTGATCCTGTGGTGCTCTAGGCCTCTCTCTGCCTTCAACTTCTCTCCTATCCCCAGACAACGGGAAAATGGAGAAAATAAGAAAACTGTTTTCAAATACTTTATAAAGTGCATCTTGTGAGTATACTTAGCCGTTGTTTTTTGGCCTCATTTCTTTAGAAGGTAACCTAACAAGTTATTTTGTGGCTATGTTTTTTATTCACACTGAATCTATGTAATAAGGAATATTATAACTAAGACAGAATCTGATTGATAATTAACATTCAGGGATGTAGAGTTTTTACTGAGATTCCTAATTCAATGAACCAACCTATAAATGACTAAAGTACTGTTTCTCTTGCTATTCTCTGACTCTATGCTATCAACCTTTGTGTGCAAACAAAGTGGGTTAACTAATTATCTGTGGGTTTATCTGCTCTTAAGCTAGCAACAGGTGAAAGTGGTCAAGGTATCTTTCCCACAATCCAACCCATTAACATTGTTTACTTGTACTCAGCAAAGGATACATTAAAAAAATAAAGCAAATAGGCAGACAAGACAAATATACCCTCTAAAAAGGGTATAGTACAAAAGATATTTTCTCAGTGTGATTTTAGGAGGCACAAGGATTTATGGAGTACTTTAAAAAATATATTTCCCAATGCACAACGTGGGGAGATGTGGTTGCTTTTGCATGTTCTATTTGGTATGTTACAGAACACCTCCTATTTGCTTGGATTTGGGATTTTCCAATGAAGTGGTGCCAGGTGGATGAAACAATAAACTTAGGTCAAAAGACATGGGTTATATCCACAGTTTTCTGATCTATTAAAAATAAAAAAGGAAGAGTAGACCAGCTCTCTCTTTCCCACATGGGAATGCTACAAAGATTAATCATCAATTGCCTATAAAGTCTTCTTAATCACATCAAAACTGGCCCAAAACACACACACACACACACACACACACACACCAGAATGATATATGTCAATTTTTTGATGCCTAAACCTAGAAGCAAATGCCTACAAAGAAAGTTAAACTGTAAAAGGCATTTGCCAAGCTACCTTCAAAGCCCCTCAAAGGTGTTGGTGCCACTCAAGTGCTAAACAGCTCTTCATTTCATCTTTTGCACTCTCAGAGGCAAATATGAAAGTTTTGTTGTTGTTGTTCAATTGTTTCCGACTCTTTGTGACCTCATTTGGGGTTTTCTTGGCAAAGATTCTGGAGTGGTTTGCCATTTCCTTCTCCAGTTCATTTTACAGATGAGGAAACTAGGGTAAACGGGATTGCTCAGGGTCACACATCTAGGAAGTGTCTGAAGCCATATTTGAACTCAGGAAGATGAGTTTTCCTGACCCCAGACCCAGCACTCTATCCACTGTGCCTCTAGCTGCCCTATAAAAGTTTAGGGGCTGAAATATTCCAAGACATTGACTTTCCCCATAAAAAAGACTTAATTCTAAGCAGGAGAAACTAAAAATGGCTGAACTATTGGATGAGTTCCCAATTTTTTGATATCAGCTTCTCAGAGGATACCATTATTAATTAGTGTTTATTGAGCAGTCATGTTAGAAATACCTCTAGTGTGCCAGAGGGAATGAATTGTACAATAATAGCTGTTACTTTTTATATTTCTTATGTTTTCACAATATGCTAGGGCTGTGCAAAGTACACAAAAGACTTACTTAGTCCCTCAAAGGAGCTCAAGAATGAAATTTGCATTTATTGACTTGGGCTAGTTAAAAACTAGAAGGTGCAATATAGATAGAGATATATAGCAATATGTAGATATAGAGAAATGTGTATTTTGTGTGTGTATATATGTATACCTACACACATATATGTATATGTAGCCATAAATACTATATATTATATATACCAACTATATGTAGTTAAAAATTAGAAGGCTCAACATATATACTGAGAGAAAGAGAGAGAGACAGAGTTTTCTAAGCTGACTCTACTCTTTAAAACTGACAAATTGCTTCTGTGACAAGATTTGGGAATCTCTCTCTTGCCAGAAAACCTTCTGCATCCTCCAAGTACACATAATCCTTGAAACCCTAGCACTGAAGAAAAGGCATCAGAGTAATGTGAGGGTTGGGGCCAGGGTAATACAGGGACCAAGTGAGAGAATGCAGAGTGGGGCCACTAAAGCCTTCCCTTTGACAGACTTCTGCTCTCAGAAAATCCAAGAGTCCCCTGTCTCCCCCA
The DNA here is from genome assembly GCF_900497805.2 of Vombatus ursinus. Lineage (NCBI taxonomy): Eukaryota > Metazoa > Chordata > Mammalia > Diprotodontia > Vombatidae > Vombatus > Vombatus ursinus. Next base: position 36,056,899 of record NW_020954557.1, on the reverse strand, counting down.
CTTAGTTTGCTACCCCAGAGCCTAGTCAAAGGCATGTTTTATATTTTGTATGTGTGTTTGCAGATTTTAAGGATCATTGTGTATCTTATGTGTGCAAAACAGAGTACTTGGATTCCTGAGCAGTCATTACAGAGAAGTAAAAAGTTCTTACCCTTTTGGGCCTATGACCTAATAAAAGCAAGAGGATAAGTTTGGGTATATATGCCCATTTATGTAGTAGGAGTGTAGGTATTCTCAAACTACCATTGTATATGTTGGTGTTTCAGTCATGTCTGACTCTCTGTGACTCCATTTGGGGTTTTCTTGGCAAAGATACTAGAATGGTTTGCCATTTCCTTCTGCAGCTCATTTTACAGAAGAGGAAACTGAGGTAAACAGGGTTAAGTGACTTGCCCAGGGTCACACAGCTACTAAGTGTCTGAGTCTGGAACTCAGGAAAAGAGATCTTCCTAACTCCAAGGCCTGACACTATCCACTGTACCACCTAGCTGCCCCTCCATAAAAGTACATATGCAAATGCTAACAGGGCTTCTAAAGTAAGTGGTAATAAAGGTAATAAGTACAAAAAAGTAAAAATAAAGGAATGAGTCTCTACAAAGGCTTGAGAAAGATGAGTCTTGAGCAGAATTTTTACATAAAGGAGGGACCTTGCTTATCAGTAAAGAGTGATGGGGAGAAGGCACTCTAAGTATGGGACATGTTGGATGACTCAGGGGGTAAGGCAGAGATATATATAGTATAGATGATAAGTAGAATTTTTTTCCCCTCCCAATTTGCATGTTTGAGTAATTCAACACTGTCATATCTGAATGAAAATTACTAGAATAAATTCTGAGCTCAGATATTTGTACTGAACTCCCATTCATTTTGTAACACGTTTCAAAGGTCTCTTATGATTTTGTTTTTCCTAATGAATCTAGGGTGTGTTTTGGACTAGAAGGTAACTTTTATTTTTTAATCTTTAGACTCAATGATGGGTATATTAGTTACATCCTCTCTCCCACTCATATGGATGTGAGTTTCTTGAGAAAAGAACAATGTTAGTTTTAATTAAATTGTGCTTCCTGCATGATAATGTACTTATGCAGTATGTTCCTCCATAAATATAGGAAGTTTCAAATATAGTCCAAAAAATAATTTAAAATATTTTTATACTATGCTTTTTTTCAACTTAGATGTAGTTATATGGCATTTTATTTTATATAGCACTTTACAGAATGTTTTCCTCACAATAACCCTGTTAAGTAGAGCATTCCAGTATGACTATTCCCCTTGCAGATGAGAGAAATGAAGCTCAGAGATTTGAAGGGGTTTTTCTTAGGCCATTCAACTAATAAATAAATAAAGAGCTGAGACTTGAACTTAGGTATTAGAATTCTAAGCATTCACTGTCTCACACCATGCTGCCTGTCCATGAGGTGCTGGTACATACACATATATGCATATTACTATATATTACTATATAAATATATCACTATAATATATTATATATTTATATTATAATTATATATATATAATAATAATATATATTAATAATATAATACAAATATAAATATATTACTAATACAATAAGATAAACTGGTTTTCAAAAAGTCGATTTTTTGCCATAATTTTTTTAAAAATTAAATATGAACATGGATTTAAAATTGGAAGGAACCTTAGATGTTATTTAGACCAATCTCTTGATCTGATAGATTAGGAATCGGAGGCCTCAGATAGATTAAGTGACTTGCCCAGAGTCCTACAGGTCCTAAGCGGCAGAGATGGTTTTTGAAATCAGGTCCTCAGACTCAATATCCAACACTATTTTCACCAAACCACACTGAGACCAGTCATTATCAATATGCACACTTGAATAATGACATCTTAGAAAATCTTTAAATGGTATCTTTAAAAGTATAAACTACAGAAAAAGGAAATCATTTTGATAGTTCTAAAGTAAAATGTAAATAAGTTTTCTTCAATAAACAGATAAATATACTAAAAAACAAGTTAAATATTAATTTTAAAGGTTTCATTGCAACATAACTGCTTAAGAAAATAATTCTAGCCCCCAATTTCCCTTTTTTAGTACCCTTTCCATTTGTTCCCCACATTAAGAAAGTAGCATTTTTAGAGCACACGTTGATAATGGCATGTGATAATTAATACTGAATCTCAAAAGGCTTGATGATCCAATAAATGGCAACATATAGACCATTTCATAGGTTGTCACAGAGAATTCAAAGGCTCTTAAAAACAACTCAAAGGACTACATGAAGAATTTGGGGTTTGTATTTCAGCAAGAGTCCTCACTCCCGTCTATATATCCCTGCTTGTATGTTGGAGAAAAAAAAATCCTTGCAAGGTTGGGAACAGGAATCAGATTATTTTCACTAAAATTAGATTCTAGAGACTCTTACAATAAAACATCAGTGACCTCCATTGGTGAGCCTTCCTGGGGCAGTTGCAAAATTATGACAGGACTCACAAAGACAAATAAATCAAGTAAACAGGTGTGTAAAACACCTGTCAATTGACAAAGAATTGACAAGTCACTATGGTTCTGAGACTCCTATTGGTTACGGAGACCTCTCTATATATACACATCCACACCCAGAAATGCATATGTGTAATATATGTCTGTTAAATTATGGAGTTCCATAAATCTTACATGGACATTAAAAAAACTTATTTGATTTGAATAAAGTATGGATTAGCTCTCCTCGTATCTTCTCTTTTTCTGAGGTAGTCCTTTCTCATGAAGAATAAAGCAAAAGTAATATGCTGTTTATGAAGGAAGGGGCATGGACTCAATGCAAATGAGCCCAATCCTTTTGGGAGAAGCCTTTGTATTTCCTTCTGCATATCTATTAATGCCTATTAATTAATAAATGACCATAAGGCACTTGGCAAACATAAAGCATACTAACAAAGATAATGGGAGAGTGGCTCTTCCAGGCTCCCCTCAAAGCCATTTATGACAACCTCCCCTTTCCGCCCTGGACAGAGCTCAATAATAAAGCTTGCATTTTGCATTTCTTTCTTATGGCTTCTTCACATGTGTTTCTCTTCTGATCTTGGTTAGCTTGTCAGGTTCCCCCAGAGCTGAAATGAACTGCGTTCAATTTACTTTCTGTCTCCCTTACAGAATCTAGAACTCTCTTCTGTGCATTTTAGAGACTCCCCAAATGCTGAAGTACCATGTCAGTGATCAGAGGATTTTCTTAAATGTGGGTCTGAGGCCAGAGATAGCTACCACAGTTTCCATAAAACTAACAGGGCCTTACAGAAAAGACAAGAGACAAGTGTTGATAGAAAAGAGGTGGGAGGTGACTGATGACTTGAGGTACAGCCAATATTGGACTATCAAGAGAGCCATGAAAGGTAAACGCTGTTTCATTCTGTGAAGGGGTTGGGGGTATTGGTGGGAGGGGGGACTCTAGAACACCAAGATGCAAAGATCTTTTTTTTTTTTTAATTCTACTTCCTTTAAAAAATCTCTGTCTGGATAGCCATAATCCTTTAACCCTGAATGATTAGAAATCTTTACCAAATTGAAATGTTATGGCACCTTAGGGAAACAAAAAAGGCATAAATTATTTAGTCACTATGCCTCCTTTACACAAAGGATAAACTGTACAGATACCTGTATATTAGAAATATTTGCATTATACATATTATATCTGCATATCTATATATATACATATAGATATAATAATAGCTTTACTTAGTTATCCTTAATCTTAGTGCCTTTCATCTGTTGACTATCTCTACTTTATTCTGTGTATATACACACACAGTTTGTATATAATAATAATAGTTATAATAATAATAGTTATAATAAATAGTGCCTACTGTGTACCAGGCACTATGCTAAATGCCCTATAAATATTATCACATTCGGATCTTTACAACAAGCCAGGGAAGTAGAGGCTATTATTATCCTCATTTACAGATTATCCTCATAATACAATGATTATCCCCATTTTATGTTTAATCTCTGAGTCAGACAGAAGTTAAGTGACTCCTAAGTGTCTACAGCTACATTCGAATTCAAGTCTCCCTGACTGCAGGCCAAGGACTCTACTACCCACTGCATCATCTAGCTGCCCCAGTTGCTTACGTGTTGTCTCCCCCAATACCTTTATTTTATTTTATCTTTTTTTTTGCCTTTGTGTCTTCAGAACTTAGTACAGTGCCTGGCAAACAGTAAGCACTTAATAAAGCTAGTTGACTTACTGACTGACACTTAAAAATTGGCAAAGTGCTTTACATACATTTTCTAATTAGTCCCTCCAAACAGTCCTATCAAGGTAGCTTTTATTGTTTGGTTGTTTTCAGTAGTGTCTCATTCTTTGTGACCCCATTTGGGGTTTTCTTGCAAAGAGACTGGGAATGGTTGGCCATTTCCTTCTCCAGCTCATTTTACAGATGAGGAAACTGAGGCAAACAGAGTTAAATGACTTGCCCAGGATCACACAGCTAGATCACACAATCTGAGGCTGGATTTGTACTCAGGACTCCAGACCCAGCACTCAATCCACTGTACCACTTACCTGCCCCATGAGGTAGCTACCAAAGAAGTTAAGTAACTCACCCATGGGAACATAGCTAATAAGTATCTAAGGCAGAACCTGAACCCAGGTCTTCCTGAGTCCCAAGTCCAATATTCTTTCTTCCTCTTACTCTCTTATATCTACCAAACACTGTCCTCTTCTCTTTGATTTCTCTTCAAAATTCTGGGGTACTACAGTACAAACCTTCAAATCCCTGGGTACCCAGGATCTGCCCATTGGTTTCAAGAAATATTCTGTTGATTGAAGAATCTGTAAGCCCAGACGATTTAACCAATATGTGAATGATGTGGTGCATATTTTTAAAATCAGGCACAGAGAGGGCAGACTGCTATAGGTTTTGACTGTGTGACAAAATCCTGCTTATCCACGCCAATGTGTCATATGTGTCCTCGTCATGTGCTTACTACTTTGGGTTCAAGATAGATTTCCAGTCGTTTCTGACTCTTTGTGACTCCATTTGGCATTTTCTTGGCAAAAATACTAGAGTGGTTTGTCATTTTCTTCTCCAGTTCATTTTACACACGAGAAAATTGAGTGATTTGCCCAAGGTCGCACAGCTTAGTGTCTGAGGCTTAATTTGAACTCAGGAAGATGAGTCTTTCTGACTCAAAGCTGAGCACTCTATCTCCTGCACCACTGCTGAAGGTGCCTTAGAGATTGCCTATTCCAACAGAGGTCCCAGTAGTATTAGGAAGCATTTCTCCTATAGAAAGATTTTTCCAATTATTTTTTTTTCCATCAACCCACTGGGAAAGAAATAGACAAAGTCTTTGAACTTAGAAAAGAACTCAAATATGTCATTTTCTCAAAGCCTAACATTTTAGTGTTTATCTCACAGGTGGGAAAACAAGATGCCTTATACACAGGATATTTTCTCTATACCTACTCACAAATATACCCTGGTTAAAAATGAGATATCAATGCAATTCACCATGGGGACCAAGGAAGTAAGGTGTTTGTTTTTAATTGAGAAGTAGGGTACAAAGAGGGACAGTTTGTGAATTTGCCATTCAGAAATGATGTTTGCTTCCTAACAGTATTCCCTCAAAGATGTTTTCTGTAATGGCCTATTTTATACATGCAAAACCTCTTAAGCTATATATATATTATGAACTAGGTTGGAGAGGGATAAAGGATAAGGTTGGAGAAGGATAAAGGATAAAAGTGTGAGAGAGAAAAAGGAATGGGAGAAGAAGGGAGGGAAAGAGAGAAGGAAACCTGTGGGAGAAGAAGGAAATGGGTAGGGGAGAGGGACTAGAAGAAAAGAGAAAAGGAGGTAAGGAGAGAAAGTGGTGGACTCAAATTTGTCTAGAAAATTGATTTACAATACTTGTTCAGCAGAGCACAAAAGATTAAGTGATAAAAGGGTTTTAATCGGGGTTTTATACATTGCTATATTTACTCCTTAGTCCTCTGGTATTTCAGACACAAGATCAGAGGATTTAGAGTTGGAAGAGGCCTGAAAAGTCAGCTAGTCTAACCTCCTCATTTTACAGGTGAGCAAAGTGAGGCCCAGAGAGAGTGACCTGCCCAAGGTCACAGGCTAGTGAACAGCAGAGCCACAATTCAAACTCAAGTATTCTGGCTCCAAGTCTAGTATTTCTATTAACATTTGTTCATTCCTTTCAAGATAGTTGGGCTTAATATTTTTTTTTTGGTGGAATGGTTATAAAGTTAGATCCTAAAAGACTGACTGTATCCATATGTGGCAATTCCTGCTTAAGCTTTTAGGGCTACGAACTCTTTATCCACCAGATAAGAGCCCAGCCTTTCCAGCAAATGAATCTACAAAATAAAATTAAGTTCAAGCAGGGAGCAAAAATGAAAGAAAAACATCACACTTAAAAAAATTGTGGGCATACCCCTTAGGTAGTTGCTCCATGGAGTAAATCAAATAATATCTCAGCTCAACTAAACTAACACTTATTAAGCGTTTACTATGCATACACGTTTTAGATTAGGACACCATAACAGAAAATCACACCTGCAAAACCCATAAATGTAAGCTAACAAAAGCTACACAAAATCCATAAGTTATACTGCATTGTGAAGACCACTAGAAGGCCAGGTTTTCCTTACAAATACATTTTGATTTAGGCTTGTGATTTTACTGATATGAGGAACTCCTTGTATGGAGACTCCTTCCACCAAAGCCAAGGGACAATTGTTCAGCCACTTCAAGTGAGAATTTATTTGAATGACTTGCCCAGGTTCAGAACAGGTCAGAGGCAGGATCTGAATCCAGGCTTTCCTGACTCCAAGACCAACTCACTCAAATTATATAACCTAAGTTACCTGAATTCATTAATTCATACTTTGAACCAATAACTTTCTTTCCAATATTCTAACTAACTAAAAGATTCTATATCCAAGAAACATACTTCACATAGTAGAAGGTAACAGACTGGAGTGAATGTTGACCTAGTGCTTGGCTTCACTGGGAACTGTTTTCTTATTTCCTGCAGAAGGCTTGGTAGTGACTGCTTTTCTCTTTTAACAAAATGTCATTTTCAGGAAAAATTTAGATTTCAATAAACAATGAAGTTCCATTTCCGGTAGCATCCTTTAGGTAGCTTTTAAAAAATTATCATTGATTCATCAACGGTATCAAAGGTAAATAATTACGGAATGAGAAACAAACAAAAATGCATGTTGTGTACATCTCTAGGTCAAACCCACCAGTCTAGGAATTTTATTTCTTGCCTCCAAAATATCTTTTTGAGATTATGTATAAGGCAGGTATTCACATTTTTTTTTCAGATGCAAAGGCATGGCTGTGAACATGTAATCTGTGCAGTAGCGGAACTGGTTCATGTACACATAAATAGTTAATCTAGTTCTCTGACTGCCACTCCACTCTTCTATTTCAGATGTTATTTCCCAAATAAACATTAAAGGAAAAAAAAAACAAATAAACAACAAAACCAAAATAATAATGCAATAAAGGTACCAAGTGATACTAATTCAACACGATTATCATTGATCAGCATGTATGTTGAATAAAAGATATAAGGACATGCTTTTTACTTAGTCTCTTGAAATAGTATATTGCTGTGCTCCAAGAAGGTCGGTATTGATGGAGTTTGGTGAAGAGGACAGGGGTAATGTATCTTACTGATCGGTTCTTCTGCATCATAAAGGATGCTTACCATCTTTCCTTTTTATTGTCTAAGTTGTGTCTGAAAAACCCGATGAGGGGGAGAAAAAAATCTCAAATGTTCAATCTCCAAGTCAAGGCCACCACTATTTTAAAAAGTTGGCTGATCTGTTACACCCTAATTACATTACAACTCTGCAGCATGGCAGAAGGCCTGTCAGCAGACTTTATTTACAGCCCTGGAAGGAAAAATCCTCTTGCTGTTTTCACTTCGTGCAGAAGATAAGTTTGCAAAAGGAAACACTTGACAGTGCTTCAAGCACTCACTGTCTAGTGGTGTTGATAATGCAATTCTCTTCCGATTACAGCAACATTTATGATGCTGTCTAATCCATGTAAATGGTCACGTCCAACCGGACTGTGCTACTGACTGTACAGAAGTCAGTCCCATCATCACCTAAACCACTTAACCATTTTGACTCCTAGAAGTCTGTTGACTGTTATTGGAAGATGTTAATGTTGCAGTGGCAAAGCATTTAGTCCTATGACAGTAGTCCAGTTGATTGGAAATGAAGGGGCTGGGGGTGAGAGAATTTTATTCATATCTAGAATTTGTTTAAAGAGCTTTTAAGAATCTTATGAATCATTTACAGATTTTTTTTTAAAAGCCTAGGATTTTCCCAGAAAAGGGTTAACCTTTTTAAAAGTCCTGATTGAATCGAGCTCACATTTAATCTACAATAGCTTAAACATTTTTAAAAATACTGATTGTCAAAGATTTACAATATTTCTATAATGCCTTCAAAATAAAAATGTTCTTGGGAAGATAAAGCCCACGGTCATTTATTTTTTTCTTTCTAGTTTAGCAAGAGAAAAAAATCAATGTAGCTTGAATATCTCAAAATTGTAATCTTCTAGCATGTGAATAGTACCCCAGAAATAAGAAAGGTTCCTATCTTACTGGAAAGACTATCAAAATTGTGCAAAGCAACAGGTGAAAAGCCATTTGGAGAAATATTTGCTAAAATGAATCTACTGGTCTAACTCCCACGGGTGAGACATTATTTTCCATAACACAGCTGAAATAGGTTTGTCCAATATTTGATGCTAAAATTACACACTTTGGAAAGAGAGGCTCCATCTATTGGGTATTCCCAACTGCAATAAAGAAAACAGACCAAGGAAGGAACAAATAAATAACATAAAAATGCATTTACTCACTGTGTTAAAATTTGGAAAGAGGCCAACAGCAGAACTACTATCCACTGGAAAGGACATGAATGGTTTTATATCCAGGGAAGGCTGCATCATCAGGGTAGGTGTGCGCACAAGTGCAGGAAGTGTGGTACTGTGGCATGTACTACCTGCCAAGAGCAACAACAAAAAAGGAATTCAATCACTCTCACACTCCATCCCTCTTGCAAACCTATGGGCACAAGAACAAGACTGCTATGCTGCAACCTGGAAGAGACAGATTACGTGGGAGTAATAGAATGGTACAGGAGGAGTTAATACGATTAAAAAGCACCTTACTTTCTCATTGTCTAAATGATGCAGATGCTTCCCTATGGCCAGGCCCATGCTTGCTCAGACTCTGAAAAGACATACGGTACATGAATCATACTGGCAGGTATTGTAGAATGAGAACGTCTCTCAAGTCTGAGCTGCTCCGACAAGCCATAAAGGCGAGAGAAAGAAGGGGAGGAGCTTCTATTAAAGCCAGATGCCTTTTACCATGTGGTATTGCCTTACACACGACAGTACTGAATGGTTAGTAGAGACATATCATACAATCCATAGATTTAGGAATAGTAGTGATTGTTGTTTTGTTTTGTTTTTAAAGGATAAGAAACATTAATGCCCTATGGCTACTGTCTGCTCTCAAGGAAGCTGTGACTTAAATTATTTGTTTTCATAAAACAAAACAAATCGAGGATTTTTCCTCTTGTTTGGGGATAAATAAAATATATGTAGGGAAGAGGAGGAGATTGGGAAAAGGGAGGGGAGATTTGGGGCAATGTTGTATGAATGTATATAGCTCAAGACCAGACCATAAATGAGATTTTTTCTGCCTCAAGATTTTAAATCATTATAAATTCTTTGATTCCTTTTTAACATTTATATTAGTAACCATCTCCATTAGATCTTTGTTCTTTAGACTGATTAGGTTTAAAAGAAAAATTTTTATAAAAATTAATATTTGAACTTTAAACTATCATGTCAATCAAACTGTCTATCCTGAATAAGTTTCAGAACTAATGGGTCCTAGTTAAGAGAAATTTTAGGAATTGTATAAAGAAGTACATGGTAATTATGTGGCCATAACCCCTTATTGACTTCAAGGAGAAATCAACAGTAGAGGATAATGTCCCACTTATTAAAATTTCCATGTAGTTATACATGCCATCCTAGAATACCCACCCCCATTCCAATGCTATTTTCATAGTAACCATCTGATAAGTCTGCTACCAAATTTTGAATCATTCTAAGGCATTACTGACAGTAGTACTGAATTGGCTGTCTGAGTCCATTTAGATTAATCCTAAAAAGTAGCAAGGAAAATTCTGAAGAATGGCAAGCATTATTAGAAGTGCCCTGTGAAATAAAGCAACTGTTTTGGAGTTCACAGCAGAAATCAGCAAGTAAACCATTGAAATAATAGAAAAGAAAATTGTATTTTTCCTAGGCGATATCAAAGTAAACATTTTTGATTTCAACGTGGTAGTCACAAGACAGCCCTGTATTTAATTACACACTACCCTTCTAATTAGGTAATGTTACAGCTATTGTCATTTTGGGGGTCTGTCAGTACAAGACAATACCAACACATCTTGGGTTGCAGGGGTACATGTTAAAGTATTCATTTAAAGAGCTTGTGCCTAAACGTATCATAAAACATAGTTAGAATTTTAGTTCAAATGCAGCTAACATAGAAATATGCCTTAGGTTAAAACATTTACTTCTCTTAATATTTTTATTATCTTTTTATTCTGACTTATATTATTAAAATTACAAAGACATAGTCATTGTTATTATAGAGATCCACTTTCTGGTGAAAGATTATCTATTGTCATCATTTCAATAAACTACAAAGGTTCTCCCAAAGGTAAAACAGGTTATTTCTGTACTCCACGAGTGAGGCTATGATGGCTTTGTAGAATAAAGGTTTTCTGGAGAAGCTGGGGAGAGCTACTTTCTCTGCTACCATAATCAAATCAAAGAGAGTACAACATGGGATGAAATAAACAAACGGGTCTTTGTCATCACAGGTCACTTGCCACACACCCCTAACCCAATCAAATTTGTATGCAGTCAGGAATAGTGGGACAAAGGGGGAAAAATACCTCTGGAACTTCCAGTGTTCATTATCATAAAAAACTTAGCAGATGTTTACCATTTCATTAGCATTTTAATAACAGACAATTGATCATGTTAAACACAGATTATTTTAAACTGCTAGTAAATCATCTTAATAATTATAAACCAACCCTGAACCAGTAGACTTACCTCCACATCTTGCTGTTTTCACTTTTTAAATGTGATTTCTAATATTGGGAGCTTTTATATCAGTGAAATGAACCACAGTGGGGAAGAACACCTTCATATGCCCAGGTTTGATAGTATCCAGACCCCTCAGGTGGGCTTATTCTTGTTTCTCTGTTGCTAATGAAAATTTCTCTACCTCAGCTGGTTCTGTCAGTACGACCTACCTTTCAGTCAGTCAGCAGCACAGGCAGAAACTCTGCCAAAATGCATTTGTCTTTGCCAGCAAACTTTTAGTTTCACCAAAACAACAAGTACTTGGAGAGAGGGGGAGAAAGGGATTTTTAAGAGAATTCTGTAGATTCTAGAATATTTGATAAACTACCAAAACAATATATTAATGTACAGCAGTATAATTATGGTACCCTTTATAATGTTGGTGCTATGTTAAAATTATATTAAAATGTGTATTATATTATAACTAAATAGTATTAAATTAGCTTTGTGTTGTAACAAAATCTTAGTAGATATTTACTTGCAGGATGTAGTTCTGTTTGAGGGGGAAATAATTTATATTTGTACCATATCAGTGTATTGTAATATGGTCCAACCGTATTTTAAAACTTGTAATCTCTCTATCATTTCATTTGTAAAAAAAATTTTCAGAATAGTCAACTTGCAAATAAACATTACCAAGCACCTACTATATGCAAGACACTGTGCTAAGTGCTGGGGACACAAAGAATGGTGAAAGACAGTCCTTTTTTTCAGGGAGCCCACAGTCTAATGGGGAAACAACATATAAACATATAAACAAAGCTATATACAATAGGGGAAGTGAGGGGGCACAGTGGATAGTGCTCCAGGCCTGGAGTCAGGAGGACTTGAGTTCGAATCCAGACTCAGAAGCTGTGTGACCCTGGGCAAGTCATTTACCCTTGCTTGCCTCAGTTCCTCATCTATAAAATGAGCTGGAGAAGGAAATGACAAACCACTCTAATATCTTCACCAAGAAAACCCCAACTGAGGTCAGGCAGAGTCAGACATAATTAAAACGATTCAACAGCAACAACAACATTTATGACATAAACTTGAAATACGTGTACTCTTTGCCCTGGATTTGAAAATAGAATTTAAAAATCAATGACTCAACAATCCCAATTTCCATCCATGTTTAGTTTTAGGCTAAGACTTTCTCCTCCCCAAATCCCCCCAAAGATACACCTATCTTCTCCCTCAGCTTTCAATTTGATGGCAGGCCTCAAAAGACACAGATAGCTACTAAATCAATAACATCTTGTGCCACCCACCACTGTAATTGTACAGGTGAACAAAAGGATCATTTCAGGTAACTGTGTCAGTAACACATGTACATTTGTATGGTTACTTAATGGAACCTATCTGAAGACTTAGTGACACTTAAAAGTATTTCCTAAGTCTTTGAACTTGACGAAAGATCTCAGGTCTCCATTTAAGTTAAGACTTCGAAATCTCCATACAGTCTCCTTTTGGTGAACTACAACACAAAACTAAGTCATTGCAATCTCTAGAAAAGAATAAATCTGTAAATAGCTGGTTACAACAAATCAGAATTAGGAAGTTTTAGAAGAGTGATGTTCATAAATTTCTGTTATTTCTTTCAGAAGTAATTCTTATTTCAGTGTTATCAAACCTGTTCTTTCAGTGAACATTTGACTCATAAGGATGAATTAAAATAAGATCTATTAGACAAGTAGCTTAATCAGTTTTTTTTTCTAAATTTAGGACTTGGAGTATCACTTGTCCCAAGTACATTTTCTCTGGGAGAGATGCTTAGAATATGCTGTCAAATGGGTTGATGGTTGACTTCATTATCGAAACTGGCTCTTGGCCAAGCCTCAACTATGTATGATGTGTATGTATGTGTATATGTGTATAGGTCATTGCCTACCTACTGAGTAATGAATAACTGTTTTGATACTGAAGGAAATGACATAAATGGGAGAAACATTTTAGAAATGCAGCCTCATCCACCTGACAAAATGTTTCGTCAAATGATGTCATTGAAACAGTTTATAGCTAAACTGGCCTATCGGTGACTGGAAGACAGAAACAACTTGGTGACTCCAAACTCTCACCTCTACTTGTTTGGTTCTTCTATTAGCCGTAATCCTGTGACAGTGTTTGGGGGTGAGGGTTCTTTCTGATCTCTACTCATGGGCACCTGACATTCTTAACCTTCTTTCAGTTATGAATAACTAGAAAGCACAAAGGAGCACAGAGAGAAAGGAAGGAAGGCCATTATTACTGCTGTACTAGTTATAGAACTAAAAACTTCCTAAATTAAAAAAAAAAAGTAAGATGTGTCTAAACTGCAGTTTTCATCTCCCATCACCTCTAGATGCTTGTACGTCTGTTTTCTTTCTAGTTCTTCCCTTTCTCCCACCCCCAAACACTTTGAGTACCTTAGCTAGCTTCTTAACATCCTAACCCTTCCTTTTTCAGATCTTCGTTCTTTCGGCCTGACATATGAGCCGGCTGTGGAAAAAACAGCTCCTGTCAGGTGCCATCAATCATGAGTGCTGGAGGTGAGAGCAATGTAGGAGCAGCTGAGGGGGATAGTTAGCTGTGGCCGGCTTTCTTCTGTTGACAAGGCTGCCCACAAAAAATAAACATACACACTCACATTTGCTCACTGATGCACATGGTGAGCATGCTATGGAATACTGCAAACTCCAAACCGTATTGGTACAATTTCTGTTGATTGCTTAGACTCATTCTCCTAAGGGGTTACTAGGGGGATTTCAAAGACATGGACCTAAAGCATAAGTTGAATTGAGAAAACATAAAGGATTTTTATTAATATTTTAGTATTTTGTATATATTGGGCAGCTAGGTGGCTCAGTGGATAAAGTCCCAGGCCTGAAATCAGGAAGACTCATCTTGCTGAGTTAAAATCTGGCCTCAGACACTTAATAGCTATGTGATCCTAGGCAAGTCACTTAACCCTGTTTGCCTCAATTTCCTCATCTGTAAAATGAGCTGGAGAAGACAATGGCAAACCACTCCAATATCTTTGCCAAGAAAACCCCAAGTAGGGTCACAAAGAGTGGGACACTAATTAAATAACTGAATAAAAATAACTATAAATATGTAATATATAAATATTATACATATATACATATAAAACATATATAACATGGAAAATAATAATAACCAGGATTCATATTGTGTGACAAGGTCCGTAGAGCCTTTCACATGTATATTTCCTTGCTCCCATTATCTTGCTCGTCATGAAGCTCTTTGACGTAGGTATTATTATTATTATTATCCTGAGGAACGTGAAACTGAGGGAAGCTAAGTGATTTGCCCAGGATCACCCAGCTAGTAAATGTTTGAGGCAGTATTTGAATGCAGGGCTTCCTGACTCCAAGTCAATCATTCCATTCACTGGGCCCACCTAGCTGCATGGAAGTAACTATGGTATGAGTTTGTGGCTTTTTAGATGCTTTAAAAGGAATGCTTAACCTTTTAATACTTTCACAGACAGTATTCTCACAAGTGAAAAAAAAAATCAGTAATGGGACCATTCATCCAGTATACACTAAGTACTTAGACTTTGCTTTTTACAGGGTCCTGGGTAACTCCTCCCTCTAATTTGGCCTTTAAATAACTTTAAAATATGGTTAGTGAGGCTCTGACAAATGAATGTTTGGAAGACTATGAAAAGATAGATTTATTTTATTAGGCAATGCAGGAGTGTCCTTTTCCTCACTGAAACTGGTATTTCAACATTCTCTCTGAAGTCTCCAAGAGAAATAGGAGTTATTGAAATATACTTATTCTATCTTTAAAACTTCAGCATAAACTGAACATGTATTTGTAAAGGAACTTTGGTGATCTTATTTTGTTGTGCTAATTCACCACTGTCAGAACCACTTTAGCACGTGCCTGCTTCAGCGACATATAAAATCCAATTTTAGTACAAAGCAAAAGGCATCCATGTGAGAACTCAACATTTTTACTTAAAGTAGGACAACGGGGAAACATTTGACTTACAAAGTCAAATCAGAAAGTTTTCAAGGAAAATCTTCATTATAATAAAGTGTCCTTTTTTGCCTACTTTAAAAGTATATGTAATTTGTATAACCTATATCAAATTGCTTACAGTCTCACGGAGGCAGAGGGGAGGAAGGAAGAGATAGAATTTGGAACTCAAAAACTTTAAAAAAAAAGTTAAAAATTGTTTTTGCTTGTAATTGGGGGGAAAATAAAATATTATTTAAAAAAGTATGTGACTAAAAGCTAGTATCCTTTGTAATACACACACACACACACACACACACACACATACATATATAATCTCTGTCTCTCTCCCTTTCTGATAAGGCTTGACTAAATGTCATAATTCCCTACATAGAAAATTTGGCATTTGTTAAGGAGATCTTAGGTGAAGAAGCAATGTTTCCAAAAGTTCTATCTAGGCCCACCATTTAGGCTGGGATTCTCTTGGCCAGGAATGGTATTTTCTCTGAATTCTGAGTAGCACTTAGCACTGTGTCTAGCTCAAACGCATAATTAGACTAAAATATCAGTGCTTTGTGATTGGTTCAATCAAGTCACAACCTACATCCAGATACGAAGGAAAGGTGAAGCTTTCAAAAACAAAAATTTCTCTGTCTCTGGAGCAAATGTCTCTTTCTTTTGTGTCTTGTCAAGCTGACTTTGCTCAAAATGATTTGTGAAGAAATAAAAGCTGCCTTGAACACTGAGTTTTAGGAGGAAGATGAGCAGAGAATCCAGCGATGCTAGAGATAGTGTCGGACCAATGTGTGTCTCTGGCACTGAGTCTAACAAAAGGCTTAGCAAGAGAGAGTTTCAAGCTCAGTCCTGTTCCTGAGTCTTCCCTGTGGCAATTCGAAGTGCCTTCTGGGGAAGAACAGTAGTAGCAGACTGGCAAAGCATCTTCCTTTTAAAAATAACTCTGGAGCATCACCTCTGAAGTTTACAAGTAATAACGAAGTCAAACGCGTCAAAAAATAGCAACAAGGCCACACGGCAAATTTTGAGTCATGATCTACTTTGAGTTGAGTGGCACCACACCAGGGTTTATAAAAAGAAGAAAGAGATGAGCCTTTCATTGGGATGCAGCAGCATTTCAGATATTATGTCCATTTGACACAAACAGGACAGCAGGGGGTGACTCATTTATAGCTGGAAATCCTAAAGTGACACCAAGTCCCCTACCTTTATAGCTTTTATTTTATTTTATTTTTGAAGAAAATTGATGTTGTAGTCAAGGCATTTGAAATATTAGCACAAGATCTGTTAATGTTTATGCATCACCAGCTCCTCCCTGGATCAACCAGTCACCAGGGCTCTTATCAGTTCAGGCAGCAAGAGACAGCATGCTATAATTTCAGAGTCATGAAATCTTGGTTCAAGTCCAAGATTCTTTAAAGAGAAAGGTCTTTCAAGGACTACTTGAGGTTCTAATCAGAACCTAGGCCACATACTTAATGATTCTGTGACTTTGGGCAAGTCACTTAACTGAGTAAAATCTTAGTCTCTTCATTTGCAAATGTGGGGAATTAATGCTTGTGCTACCTATGCCTTGTATGTTTTTTGCCACCAAAATATGTTGTAAATCACAAAGCACTTATATAAATGCAAATTATTGTTTTTATATGATCCTTTGGGTTTTTGTTGTTTTTGGTAGAGCTCAGAAATCCCTAAGAATTTCCAGAGCATGGTTATATTTAAATTCCATAGTCGACTTCTCATAAGGACCTTTGGGTTCATAACTAATGAACGCTAACTTCCTTCTCTGAGAGGAGCTTACAACCCCCAGAGAATAACCTTTGCTGAGGTTTCCATCTAAAAACAAAGCACACAGAGAACTACAATATGAAATTCATTGAAAAAGGGAGAAAGGAAAGATTCGAATCAATCCTCAAGTCCTTCAAATAATTTTAAATGCCCCTCCCCCATTTAATCTTTAATTGGAAGTGAGAATTTCACGAATCTTGTACTGATTTCAGAGTCATAGGAGGAGATGACTTCAAGAAGGTAATTAATCTAACTGGGTTAGGTCAAGGCAGTTCTTCAGATTGGAATGTGTTAAAATTATCTAGACTAGTGGGCGAACGTGAAGCTCATTCAGAGGATAAAATTTCCTGGTTTAAAAAAGAAAATGTGGTCGGATCTGAGCACCCAAGCAAAAATGGCACCAGCTCTATGGATCAAGGTGTTTTCGAAGGGTTTGAGGACTATTCTTCCAGAAAAGGAAGGCACTGTCAGGACTACCTGAGGTTGTCTAATCAAGGCCTATGAGACCCCTAAAACTCAGGCAAGGGACTTTGGTGATCAACCTTTCTAATGCCATCATTTTAAACATTTGGAGACTGTTCCTCTGAAAGGAGTCTAAAGTCCCTTCTAGTTGTAACATTTTGTGATTTACCCTTCACTTAACCAAATGTTTCAGAATTATTTGGAAATTTAAGGAGCTTAGTTTTAGTCTTTCGTAGGGAAGGCTGAATTTTTAGGAAGCTCTCAGAACCTTCTTGTATAGTTCAGGAGTTGTTTTTAGAGGTCTTGTAGGCCCTGATTTAGAGAACCCCAAGCAACCTTTCTAACATCATCATTTTAAAAATGTAAAAACCATTGCTTCTGAAAGGTTAAGGACTTGCCCAAGGTCCTATAGCTTGTTAGTGGCAAGGTTATAACCCAATGATCTGCTGGGAAAAAAAATCAAATCACATTTTTAAGTTTGTACAATCTAAGATCTATAAGAACCATTTAAATTTTTTTTTATATATAATGACCCTGGAAAGTAAAAAGAAAAGGTTTTTATTTGGTCAATTTTTTTTTCTTTGTGACTTGGTGAACAGCAGTTCTTGGTCCATTATTTCAGGGGGAGGTAGTCTAATGAGAAATTAACCATCTTTGCTTTGTTGATAAACAATCTAGTGAAGTGAATAGAGAATCTTATCCTTGGAGTCAGGTGGACCTGGGTTGGAATTCTGCTTCTCTTATTAGACATGTGAACATGGGCAAGTAACAGCCTCTGTGAGCCTCATTTTCCTCACCTATAAAAATGGGTTGAATAACACCTACAGTTAACCTACCTGACAGGCACATTGTGAGACTCAAATGTGATAATCCCAGTAAAGGTTTTTACAAATATAAAGAGCTATGCACATGTTGATTATTATGGTTATTAAAATTTAATGAGTCATAGAAGATTCAGGCCATATGATGCACCATTTTGTACTACTTTATGAAAGTTCTGAACAGGAAAACAGAACCAAGTCTACTAAAACATCCTTTTAACCATTCTGGTTGAGTCAGTGAAAGGATTTAAACCACTTAAAAGGAAACATGAATTTGTTGGTGAATTCCTGCTGGCAGTGTTTATATGGATGGACATTACAACAAGTAAGTATTGAAAAAGGCACTTTTACCTAAGAAATGGCAACTGATCTTCCATTATAGCCAATTAAAGCAGCCCTACCATCTGACCCTCCCTACTGCCTCAGCTGAGTCCTTTCCTCTGTAATTCACACAAATGGTATTGATCAAAGGAGGCTGGAACACAGCAACTATGGAGGTCAGCATACAAAG
The DNA here is from genome assembly GCF_900497805.2 of Vombatus ursinus. Lineage (NCBI taxonomy): Eukaryota > Metazoa > Chordata > Mammalia > Diprotodontia > Vombatidae > Vombatus > Vombatus ursinus. The sequence goes on along the minus strand of NW_020954557.1, from coordinate 36,038,158 downwards.
CCACCAGCATAAACTTTGATTTAGGCTACACATTTTGTTTTCTTTTGTTTTGTAAATTAAATTTTAAGTTATAGGAATGCATGTAGGTGTTCTGCATTCAGAAGTCACATGAATACATTCCATTTTCTTTTTTCTTTTTTTTTTAAATCAGAAAAAAGGGATACCATAGAATCACTGTTCAGTTTAAAGAAACAGTTAATGTTTACTCTATAACTACTTTCTAATCCCACCTTTGCTGGAGGGAGGACGCTTCCTCAGTTTAAGTATTAACCAGAACTTTCCAAGCCATTAACAAATGACTGCCCACACCAAAGGAAAGCACACCACAACTATAAACTTTTGTGGTAGAAGGTATGTAGCATCCTCTTTTAGCAACAATGCTCATTCTTGGTGCTTTTGAAAATCCTTTTCTGTTGTTAGCCAGTAACCTCGAAGGCTGAAGTTGGAGGATTTGGGGGAAAATCTTGGTGACCCGTTTTTACAGGTGAAGAAAATGAGGCTCACAGAGGCTGTTACTTGCCCACGTTCACACAGCTAATAAGAGAAGTAGGATTCCAACCCAGGTCCACTTGACTCCAAAGTCACTGTGAAAAACTTCACATGGAGAGAAGTCATCTTTGTTGTTAAACAGCAGTGGCTGTCTGCTAATAGCTTCCAGTAACTGTGGATTGCACGTCACCCTGACTCCACCTTTCACTATCCTTAGTAAAGCTGGTGTGTGGGTATGTGGGGCCCCATCTGCAGAAAGAAAGCAGAGGTAAGTGACCTGGGGAGGCTGACCAGGAGCCAGTGATAACTTAACAGGAAACATTAACAGAGGAGCTACCTGAGATTTCAACAAGGATGTTCCTTTTTTTTGTTTGTTTTTTTTGTTTTTAAGATTTACTCTAAGACAGATTCTTCTGTAGGACTTTATTTACTAGCACAAGCAGCACAGATAGTTTAGGGAAGATATCATAAATGGCCAGAAAGGTAAAGCTCTACCTGGCCAGGAATGAATTCAATTGACTAGTACCAAGTCAGATGAGACTGCTGGTCCCTCTTTGACAAAGCCAGGAAACAGTTAGCAGCTCCTGGTAATCAATGCCTTCCTTCCCTGAGAAATACTGTGAACTCTTTCAGGTTTGTTGGGAGATTTAAAAGAGATAAAGGAGGAAGAAAGCTTTATGGGCTGGACATTTGGTCCAAAGGGAATTGAATTTTATGTGGCAAAATAGGCCCTCCCCATGCTTTGCTTCTCTATATTCAAAGCAGTATCCTGAAAATGTGAAAATGAACACTATTTAGTCTTTTTACTCAACCAGACCTTAGGGTACTGGTGATATTCAAAATAGCATCAGACATTTCAGACATCCATATCTTTTGATGTGATTCATTGTAGACCAGAGATTTGGACCTGGACGGCTTGCTAAATATCAGTTAGTCTAATGCCCTCACCTGGCATAAGAAGAAACTGAGGCCTAGAGGTTAAAGGACTTTCCCAAGGTCACTACAGAACTGAGATGAAATCTTCAGTACTCTAAACCCAGCCTCAAGGCCACAGGTTCCCCACCCCTGCATCAGACCATGCTGTGAAAACTTTGGCCTATGGATTATGTTTATTTATATATTTCTATAATGACTTTGTGCCATTTTTAAATTTCCCTGTCTTCTAGGGACTAGCAAAAGACCCCAAAAGACAGATAGACTAATAATTCATAGTACTACTTAGGTAAGTAGACTAAAAATACGTACATTTGTCTTTTCAGTAAGTTGTTTTAGAGGATAAAGGAATGGGCAACTATTTCCAGGAGCAGTATTTTATATTGTTAGTGTTCCTCTTCCACATATAAATAAAATATAGGAAAATAAAATTTAAAAAAAGAAAAAAGCAAGGTACTATGTACCATTTTACATGAAATTGTAACCTCTATTATTTACTGCTCATTGATCCAACTTCGAAAAAACATAAATAAATTTTAATAGAGAACTAGTCACATCACCCTGTTTTACTCATTCTTTTTGACTTTCTTTAGTCTGTGTCTAAAATGATTTTGTTGCTGTAATTGTCACTTTTAACTGCTGTGCTCAGTTTGTATATTTCCCCCCTCTTCTTCTGTCTCAAACATCTTTTTGAAACTCCCTTTTCTTTATAATACACAAACTAAAACTAAATATTACATAAAAGTGTGCCAAGTGCTCAACAAATTCACTTTGGGAAAAGATGTTTTAGTCTAAATTAAAAACATAGAAACCTAAGATCCCCAAATTGTATATTCCTTATATTTGGAGTTGCAAGCAGCCATTCTTTTCTAAACTTTGGGTGAGATGTCATTAAAAAAGCAAGAAATAAAAAGTGCCCAATGGATGTATGTGTGTGTGTATATGTGTGTATGTGTGTACACACAAATGTGTGGGAGGGGGTTGGTTTTACTTTTACTGTTATATTTCCCCCATAATACTTGTATCTACAAATCAAAAGGTAAAAGCAAGAAACATGCTATTATCAGGATATTATTATTAGAACTGGCCCTTTGAACAAATTAAACAATTAAATCAGGACATATATTCTAGCTAAACCTAGTGTAGTTAGACCAGCTACAACACTGGAGGGTTGCTTGCCTATGGGGGATCATGATGGTATTTGTACTTTGTGTGATAGAGTGTGACAGGTAGGAACTTAAGTTGAATGCACAGTAGCAATCATAAATTTTTATAGCAACTCATTTTTAGGCTATAACTGTGATGATTCCTTGGATCTGTAAAGTACTGGGTACTTTTTCTCCAAGGAGTCCAAAACTACTTTCACATGTTTTACATCATTTGTCAGCTGTTACTACAGGCCTGTCAAATGTGTCAATATTATCTCCAATCCAATAATCATGAAACAGATTCAGAAAAACAAAGTTATTTAATATCACACACACACACACACACACACACACACACACACTCTCTCTCTCTCTCTCTCTCTCTCTCTCTCTCTCTCTCTCTCTCTCTCTCTCTCACTCTCACTGTAATGGGGAGCCAGCATTAAAGTTTGGCCTTCCAGTTCCAAGTTGCCTGTCTTTTGATAAACACACTGAATTATCCTACTCATCTAAAGCTAATCACATTAGCTACAGATTTGGGAGTCAGTCATTTATAAGTAAAGATCAATATACATTGGTTTCAGTCACTCCTTTTGTCAACAGTCCATTGAAACTGCAATGTTTATATCTCTGATCCACAAAGATGGAAATAAAAAAGTTCTCTTTCTCAATATTTTTGAAGCCATCAGAACCCTGCCCCCCAGAGAGTTATCAAAATAACAACACCTTCACACCTTGGGTCTCTAAGTCCTTTCCAAACAAACAACATCTATCCATGTTTCACAAATGCCCAAAACTATGGAAATGAGGGTCCCTGGGAATGGAAGCTCAGGGACAAAGCAGAGGGAAAAGTCAGGCTATTGAAGCTCCACCTTGTTAAACATGTAAACATAAGCCTAAACTTCATCTTAGGAAATACTCTCCTTTGGAGACCTGAACTCACCTGGTTTCCAGAAAGATTCCTCTATCAACTAAGTATGAAAAACATCCAAACCATTGAATCCTTGCTTGAACTGATTTGTGGCAGTGCAATACTCCACAAACTTAAAGAAACGCAACAAACTATGATAATGTAAAGAACAAAAGAAATTCTAGAAATTGGCAATATTTTCAGCTTCTGGAGAAAATCAGCAAAACCTGGCTTGATATTTACATTGAAATTTTATAAAAGCGTAGGGGGAAAAGAATAGGATAAATTTTTGGATGGGGGAGGGAATGAATACCAACAAATCCAGTATTTATTTTAGTTCTACACCACCTCACTTCTCCGTAAATTAATTTTCAGTGTTCTCTCTCCACGCCTTCTTACTTCATGGAAAAATAAAATCCCTGAGGTGTAAATACTGGTCAACCTGTAATGCTTACCTTAGTTTTAAAGTTTACAATCCAGTCACTTCTGTATTCCAACACTCTATGAGATATTATTGCATTTAGAGATAAATAATTCCATCATTTCAACCTGGTGCTTCTGTGATGTTCGGTGCTAGGAAACAGCCGACTGGCAGGCACTAAGTCTGAACAAATCAGACGTATTGTAATTGGTGCTTAGCTCTAATTACTATGGAGGATTGTGTTTGCAACTTGATTCCGGAGGGAGGGCAGCTTACCTACTGACAACACCCAACCAAACAGAATGTAAAAGACTGACACTTGTTTTATTGCATATCATTTTTCTAAATATTTTTAAAACTACCAGGGACCTGCTATAGTATCATTGTCGACAAAAAAAAAATGGAAGCAAGGGAGATTTTATATTTAAAGCAACCCAGTTTTTACAGATTTAACCTAAAGCTGTTCTATCATGGTAGAATTCTAAAAGTCAAGACTTTGAGAGGAAAATATTATCTCAGTAATTAGGTGAGTAAATAGCTTTAAAAATTTTCAGATGACTTTTAACTCTAAATAAATTTTATACTCAAAATTATTGAAATTAACTTTGTTTTGGGGGATCCTTTGTTTTTGTTTTTGTTTTGGCCTCTCCCTTGATGTGATCAGTTTGAGAAACACAGATTTGGAAGATCCCTTCAAATGCAGATCAGGAACTTTAGAACCTATATAGCCTTACAGAGTTACCCTGATGATTGAGAAGTTAAATAACGTTTATAGGGTCACAGAGGAAGAACTTAAATTCAAGCCTTCTGGATTCCAAGGCATGTCCTCTTATCTGCTATCTCACAGATGCTTCTTTTTGTTGAATACTAATATTCATGAATAAGAAGGATAATAGCAGATTACATTTACATTAGATTTGCAAAAATACTTTGCATATACCACTCTCCTCATTTGACTTTCATAAGCAGGTAATACAAGTATTGTTATTCCTAAAGAGAGGCAATGGGGTATAGCAGATAAGAAAGTTTCAGTAAGGGAGACCTAGCTTCAAGTCCCATCTCTAACACAAACTGGATGTGTGACGACCTTGGGCAAATCACTTAACCTCCAGGTGCTACAAGTAGCTCTCTAGGACCAAAAGTTGCAAAGTGGTTGCCATGCTTATTGGTGGATCAAATTTCCATACTGGGAGTTCCCTATGCCAATGAAACTACAGATCCAGTCCATCCCCCCACCCCCTAAAAAAGGCCATTTTACAAATGAATATATATATTTTAACAAATAAGTATTTGCCTAAGCTCACACAGGCTAGGAAGTAATAGAGGCTTCTGAAGTCTAGTGACCTTTGTGGCATAATAAGCAAACTGAAGAATTTTCCTTAAAGTCCTCCTTAAAGTCCAGCAAATGAGGATGATGATAAATTATTCACACTCATGTATTTGTAACCAATTTTACTCCTTACATAGTGACATCTGCCCACATAATCAGAACCTGGCCACTCTGTAATCTTTGTATTTATATGCTCAAGTTGCAACTGAACCAATAAACAGGCTATTGCTTTACTTATGGTAAGCTGTGTGTCATTGATACTGATGAGTTGGCTTAAGGGATACTTCATTGAAGGAAAAAGACATGAAGTGACTGATGCTTCCAAATGTCAGAAAGAATCTTGCACCTTTGGCATGGCCCTCTTGCTTGTGTGCCAGTCAGGGCCAATAATAACTCAAGTGAACTACCAGGGCACTGGCATGCCAAAGAGAATTCATTCCACCAACACAAATTCAGAGGCCTGGCAGTCTGCTTCTGGGTCACTTTCAAGGACAGGTAAGCCTGTAGTGATTAATGAGATAGAGCAGTCAACATGCTCATTACATAAAGTAGCTCTTGCATGAGGGTTTCTCTGTCTAGCCTAAATAAGTTCAATCAACTTATGAATAATTATTAGGAATTTGAAGAGCATAGAGATGTTTTACATTAACATCACAGGTTTTTAAAAATTTTATAATGAATTTAAATACCAGTGAAAAGAGCATTTCTACATACATACCAGACCATAAGAAGATTCACTATGAAACCATGAATCTTCTTTTGATAACTCCTGGGTTTTGTTGTTGTTGTTGTTGTTGTTGTTATTTGTTTTGTTTTTTGTTTTTTGCTTTTTGGTGAGGCAATCAGGGTTAAGTGATTTGTCCAGGGTCACACAGTTAGTAAGTGTCAAGTATCTGAGGTTAAATTTGAACTCGGGTCCTCTTGACTTGAGGGCTGGAACTCTATGCACTGTGCCACCTAGCTGCCCCTACATGTTACTTTCAAAACCTTCCTGCTTTACTTTGCTTCCTTCTAAACTTTTGTTTTCTTCTGTGTATTTTCAAATGTGTTTTCAATAATCCTGGGTGGGTGTGTGGTATTTTTTTTTTTGGTGTCACTTGCTAAACCCTTAAGTGCCCTCCTTAATTAAAAAGGCAGAGAAATAAAGAGGGAGGAAAAAGCAAAAACAAAAAACTAACCCCTGTAACAAGTAAAATCAAAGAAAATGAACTCATACAGTGGCTATCTGCAAAAATATATGTCTTTTTTTGCATCTGGTATCCACTGCCTCTCCATCAGGAAGTGGGTAATGTGTCAGATCCTCTGGAGATATAGTTGGTTATTGCTTGTTTTTAAGTTTGTTCAAAGTTGGTTTTCTTTACAATGTCAGTCAATGAATAAACTACTCTTTCCTGATTCTGCTCACTTCACTACTTTGGCTCATGATACTCATGATTTTCTGAAGTTGTCTCATCATTTCTTATGCAGTGATAATATTTCATTGAATTAATGTCACAATTTGTTCAGGCATTCCCTAAATGTCTTAGTCAATATAAGACAACCCCTTAGATTCCAAGTCTTTGCTCTCCTCTTTTAATTCTCTCTTCAAGATCAGGAAGTTTGTATCCTCCATCCCCTCAGTTTCCTATTGAATTTCTACACCAAATTATTTGGGTATGTGTGTTCAACTATTTTTTTTGTCTATTTCAGTGTGTATACTTGTTGCCCATTTCCCCTACCCTTTCCTCCATTTTTGTATAGTCTTCTTTTCCAACACCCTAGTGAAGAGAACTAGCCAAGTTCCATATCCTTCTTCCTTCTTTCTATACTTGAGAATTCTTCCTTTTACTCCCTGTTCCATACCTACTTGCTCTGCTTATGAGATTAAGGGGTGGGGAACCCAAGGACACAGTGGTTCAGGGCAATCCCCCTAAATTAACACTGTATACCATAGCATTTAATGCACAAGAAAATTAAAACCACACATATCCATTTATATACAATCTGCCATTTGTATGAGGAAAAGAAAGAGCATTTGGGAAATACATTTAAGAATGAAATCTTTCAGGCCAGTAGAAAGCTATCATGATGCACTACGACCTAAACACACAAATGAAAGAAAAGTTGATGAAGGGCAACAGAAATAAAAAGATAAAGAGACAACATTCATATGTAGAGAAAAAGAAGGTTGTCTCCATTCCCTCCCAACAGTATTTTGCTTTTATTCCCTATCTGCATAAACCTCCTCATAGCCACAGAGTACAAGGACAATCATTTCTGAAGAGGTTTAGGAACTACTCAGCCTAGAGCAAAAAAGAGGGAAGTTGTACAAAAAGCTTGATTCTCTCACCATGAGACTATTGAGCAAGGGGGAAAAAAAAGAAAAGAAAACTCTAAGGGCAACCCCTATCCCAAAGAGCATGGGGTATGGGACTTTCTTCTCATTGGTGGAGATGAAAACCCTGCCCTGCGTGATGGGTGGGGTGGAGTTGGCAAGAGGGGGAAAGCTCCAGTCTTCTTCCATCTTCTTTGGGATTCTTCAAGTGTCTAGTGGCTTCTGGCTTCCAGCTTTGAGAGGGAAGATGGAAGAGTCCATCCCCACTTCAGGTTGCTGAAGGAAAAGACTCTGGGAAGAGCCAGTAGTCTCCGTCATGTGCCTGTCCTCAGCTTGCTACACTGAAGACTGTGGGGACTTTCCCCTTGGGTAAGATCCAGAACTCTCTTTTGATTGAGCTGACTTACTTTCTTCACAATGGGAGAACTCCTTCATTCTGTATTTTCTGGTATATGTCTTCCTATTTTTATCTTCTCTGATTTCTGTTTTGCTATGATATGGGTAAATGGGTTTCTTTGCTATTTGCAATGTGCAACTGGTGTTTGGTGGGTAATGGGTCAAGGTCTAGGTACAGAGAATGGGGTCCCCTATTCTCCCCATAATGAAACAAAGCGGTCAGAAGTTGGATTGAACTTAATCATATGTCCTAGACAAACAGTAATTAAGAGAGCAGATAATTGTAATTGTAGCCCAGAAACCTCTGTTTGAGGAGAGCAGAGTGGCCTCTAGCCCCAACTTCCTGCTTCCCCTCCTGGCAGAAATTAAAGCTTCTGTTGGAGAAAGGTGGGAAGAGGAGAAGAGACAATCTATTCTGCCTCCCTGTGAACACCTCAGGCGGGTGGAGTGGGGGACCTGGAAAGGAGGCTAAGGAGAGAGTCCTTAGCCCCACGTGGATCCCTGACTACATACTGGCCTCTGATCACATAAAAAAATCTGATATTCAGTCTAATACAATGCTATACGTATACGTACTTACTGATGGATGGATTGATTGATTTGATAGTTTTTCCAAGAAATTAATGGCTCCTGTGCTGTATAACCAAGTACAGGTAGTTCATAATATGCAAATGGGATGTGTTCCAAAAGTTCATTTGTCGGTTGCTTGGAACTCACAATGCATTTTCCCATGGAAGTGTTGTAAGGCTTCTAAGCTAGTCCACATTGTATAACTGAACCATAGTATTAACTATTGTAGTCCTACAATCGTAGCAATAATATCATAGTAACAACAGTCCAATAGTAATTGCATTGCAATTAGTGCCACGCTAATAGCAACAGTTAAAGTATTTTTAAAAATAGTTCTAATTGCATTATTAATATAAACATGTAAGGAAATGAAATTCATTTGGTCAAGGTTCTTTCCCCTAGTCTTGCCCAGTACTCAGTGAGAAGGGAATATAGTGACTTAGGGGATATTTCTCCTTCAGCGTTCTCAGCAGAGGTCTTCCTACTCCTCTGTGTGTTGAAAGGTATACATCATCTCACTTGGTCTTACGATAACCATGTGGGGTGTTTGTTTATTTTCATTATTTAACTGTTGAGGAAACTGAGGCTCATCAAGATTGAGTGATTTGCTGAAGATAAACATAGTAAGGGGCAGAGCCCAGCTTCAAATTTAATTCTTCTGTCCCTGAATCCAGGGCTCTTCTTACTATCTTCTATAGACATAAACACAACCACTGTAAATCAAAGAATATTTTCAAATCTACTTGTACTTAATTTCAGATATATTTCAATTTCATCTCTAATTTTAAATTGACAGTGGTTCCTTGCATTTTTACTTTATATTTTTCTGACCCCAATCTCTGTTGCTCAGTGATCTTTAAACAAAGTTACATTGGGGAGGGTAGTGGAAGCTGGGGCTCACTGCTTAAAGAAGCCCTTATATTAATCTTTTTGCCAAGTGAACAATGCTTTAATAATAGAAAGAACATCCCACTCCATTTATCTGATTTGTAAGTTTGGTTATTCACTAGTCTCTGACTTTTGATGGGCAACCCTGTAACTAAAGAGATGATCTGGGCTTTCATGAAACTTGTATAAAATATATATAAAATAGACTTATTTTCTCCTGGTTAAAAATTCTAACTATTTGATAGTCTCTAAAGACTACCAGATATGGGCAGATCTGTCAACTTTGTCATTTCACTATACTGTTCCCTTTACATGATTTTCTTGACACTCTCAATGTCTAAAAATACCTTTGTACCATTTCTCTGTTCAATGCTTTCATATCTTTCTGTCCCTCTGGTATCTTGGCCTGGTTATTTTGCAACCATGTGAAATTGAACAAGGTAAATGTTGCTTAATTCAATCCCTTTAATTTGAATTAAAAAAAAAATTTGCTGATGTGATGTGAGCATGATAAATCACCTTGGACTCCTCAGGCTCCATGTCTCCCCACATTCAAAAGGCTGACAAAACCTTCAGTCTCCCACAGACTTTCTAATAAGTGCTGTGTCTTCCCTTCAAACCCTAGAGCAAAGCCCCTTGTCCAGACCTTTATCATCCCACTTTTATATTCTTGAAACTGCCCCACCTTCAGTTCAATGATTCTAAACTCTTTGAAGTTGGAGACTTTTGTTCCCAGGCTTTTTCTCCCCAGTGATATGAATATAATAATAAATTACCCTTATTCTTACAGACTCAGAATTACAAAATTTTTATGAGATGCTTAAATCCTTAAAAATTAGTCCAATTAGTGTTTTCCTTAAAGCATCTTTCACAAGGGTTAGGTAGGTGTCGTTACTCTGCTCCTCCAAATCTCCCTTTGTACCTCTCTTGTATAACCAAAGGGTCTGTGGATAGATTTCTGAGGGTCTGTGAATTTGGATGGGAAAAATATGTGTGTGTGTGTGTGTATACACACACATATATCTTTATTTTCACTAACCTTTCACTGAATTTTAGCATTTCTGTATATTATGATTTTTTAAAAAATATTCTTCTCAGGGGTAGCTAGGTGGTGCAGTAGATAGAGCACCGGCACTGGAGTCAGGAGGACCTGAGTTCAAATCCTGCCTCAGACACATAATACTTCCTAGTTGTGTGACTCTGGGCAAGTCACTTAACCCCAATTGCCTCACCAAAAAAAAATTCTTCTCAAAAGGGATTCAGATGCTTCATAGGACTGACAAAAGGTTAAATGATATATCTCAAAATGGTTAAAGCAGGGCTCCTGGTATAAGGAGTGTGTAGGTCAATCCTTATATCAGGCTGGACTCTCTGGATTGATATCAAAGTAGTAAGATTTAGTCCCTGTTCTATTTAGATAACTGAAATCTCATCACACATGAAATAGAGAAAATACAAGAGAGCACACAATTAAGTGCTAATTTATAAGGAACCAGACCATAAGTTCTGGAGTATATCAGAGAATAAAATTCTACAAGTATAGCAATCCTGCTAGAAAAAGAAAATGATATTAGTCTGGTATGATCTATTTGTGATAAAGCCATGCTGTCACTTCATGCTTAAATCTTCCTTTTTCTAGATGGGCCAATAGCCATCTCTTTATTCATACATTCTAGAGCGTTTGCTAGCAATCAAAATCATTTCAGTAGCATACGTTTTATGGACTCCACAGACTATATTTTTTTTGGAAAAATATCTAGTGGAGTGTGTGTGTGTGTGTGTGTGTACACTAGAGGCAATATCTGAAGCTGTAAGTTTTTATTACTAATTCCATTCTTAGATTTTGTCTCCTGTGAATTTCTGGGCATCTCTATCTCTCTTCTTCTTTAGAAGCTTCTCTCTACTCTAGTCTCATAGGTTTATTCTGGTAATTTGCTTTTTCTCCTTCTTTTTTAGTTTACAATCCTTTAAATTATATTCATAGGTCTTTGGTCTAAGAGAGATAGGCAAATGACCATCCTTTTATTAATAACCTCCTGGCCTTATTAATAAAATGATTAACTTACCCAGAAACTATATCTCTCAAACCTTTTTAAACGTCACAGTTATGGCTAACCATGAAGGGATCAGAGCCTTTCACTCTAGATTCTTAACAAGGAGCTCCCCTCAATCGGTCCCATGTGGAGAGCTTCTCCACAAGGAGAGTTCTCTGTTAGGACCCTGCCATGATCTGACTTTCCCTTTCACTAGGAGGCAATTGTCAGGTAAATGCATCTACTTGAAAAACACTGTCTGAACTAAGCTGTAGGGGGATGGGAGAGAGAAAACTTGTGCACCCAGTAAAGGGCCACCTGGGAAATTTGGGGTCTTATGGCTATTTGGCCTACAAAACCAATAGCTTGATTCTGAAAGGTGAAGAGCAGTAGGACAAAAAGGAGGGAAGGTGAAGATGCTTTTACTTCTGATGTTATTCTATGGCAGTGTCAACAGTGATTCAGTCTCGAAACTCAACATTATTACAGCAACGGCAGATGACCTTGGCATTGGAGATCCTGGATGTTATGGAAACACAACACTAAGAACTCCTAATATTGACAGGACAGACAAAGGGGGAGTGAAATTCACTCAGCACTTAGTTGCATCTCCACTGTGTACACCAAGTAGAGCAGCCCTCCTGATGGGCCGTTATCCTGTCCAATCAGGGATGGCTTCACGCTCCACTCCAAGGGTGGAGTGTTCCTATTTTCTGCTCCTTTGGGGGTACTGCCTACAAATGGAATCACTTTGGCCAAGCTTTTGAAGAACCAAGGCCACTCTATAGCCTTGATAGGAAAGTGGCACCTTGGGATTAACTGTAACAGCAGAGATGACTTCTGTCGCCACCCTTTAAATCATGGTTTTGATCACTTCTCTGGACTGCCAGTGACCGGTTTGAGAGGTTACAAGCCAGGATCAGCACTCTGTTTACCACAGCCATTCATATGTTCGTTTTCATTTCCCTGCAAATTGTTGGCATTGCACTTGTCACTTTGGAAGTGCTCAATTGCCTTGGCCTGTTTCGACTCCCTCACTGGGTATTCTTTTCCTGTCTTTTATTAGAAGCCACTATAATTGGACTCTTAGTCTATCTCCTTCATTTTTTCTGACCTTTAAACCTTCATTGATTGAGGAACCATGAGGTTGTCCAGCAGCCAATGTCTTAGGAAAACCCCACTCAGAGGTTGACCAGGGAAGCTGTCAAGTTCATAAACAGGTTGGTGTTGCTTGTGTACTGGGATTTTGCTCATGAAAACTGGCTAACATCCATTTCCATGGTGACAACAAAAAACACTATCCTTATTTTAGCCTTCTTTTCTCTTCCATATTCAATAGGTATCCAGAGAAGTAATAAAAAAGCACATGGGGAGGGTAATTGGTCAGAATAAAGTAGTAATATGAAAAATAAAAAAAAATATTCATAAAGCATAAGGCAAATATATTTGGTCACTCCTTATTAGATATGCTTCAACACTGCCCTATAGCCCATAATTCCTATATTTTAAGAAATGATGCAGAGTAGGGTTTTATTTTTGTTGTTATTCAGTTGGAGAGAGGAGATGATAAAAAAAAAAGATAATCATATGTAAAATAAATTAGCTTTTAAACAGATACAGAAATCCAAATCCCCTTATCAGATATTATCTTCTTAGTTAGCTATTCATTTTGAAAATCTGCCTCTCTTCCCGAAATCCTCATCTTCAACTGGAAGCAGTGATGAAAAAGAGCGCCTATATTCCTCACCTCAACAGTGTCTTGCCCAAAGCTTTTGAAATCTTAGCAAGGCTTTCTAGACCCCTCAAACAAGCAGTCAGTCAACAAGCATTTATTAAATGCCCACAACATGCCAGTCTCTCTTCCAGTTTTGGGGGGATACAAAGAAGAGAAAATGGACCCTACCTTCAAGAAGCTTGCAATTTAGCTGGGGGAACCAATATATAGATATAGTATTATGTACAAAAAGATACAAGGTGATTTTGAGGGGATGACTATCAGCTGGTAAGTTGGGGATTGGGGGAAAAACCTCATATAGAAGGTTTAGAAGAGAGAGAGAGAAGAGGAAATGAAGGTAATAGTTGGAGACATCTTTCATTTATACCCATATGAATCCCCAGAAGTAGGCAGTAGTCATCCTTTTGACAAGTCTTGGGAAAATCAGGGTATGCCCTCAAGACAATAGCCTCTCCGCTCAATTGTTAGCTTAGTTACTCCCTTTTAAGAAAAGTCGGGGAAAACCCTCCTTCGAGGGGAGGATACAACCCTTTTCAGGTCAAGAATTTCTTGGTGGTTTTAGTGAGTACTTCCCAGCATAAAAAGGAAGCCTGTGCCCTTTACCTCAGCCCTTGTCTCATTTGTTTTAAATTATATAATGTGTGTATGCATGTATACATACACATATAAGGTTTAAAATCAGACACATACATAAAACCACATGGTTTTAAACCTTATATATGTATATATACACATACATGCATATGTTCGTTCATGCTGCTTTCCCCCATTAGATTGTGAGCTCCTTGAGGGCAAGGAAACCATCTTCTGCCCTTTCTCGTATCCCCAGCACTTTGGCAAAGTACTTGCTACAAAGAAGGGGCTTAATAAATGCTCATTGTTCTGACTGACTCATGAGACTCTTCATTTAGTTTTTTGGCTATTAATCTGTCAATAATGGCATACTACAGGCCTTCTGCTTCGTTTCTTTTCTACAGAAGTAGATTAGTTATTTACATAAATGATTGCTACAGTCATAGAGAAGTCACATATCAATCAGTCAAGGACTAGAATTTGCTGTGAAAGAGAGGAGAGAAGGACGCACTGGGAAATGATTCCCACCTTATCTTATAAATATACTAAACTTAAATTTTCTTGTTGTATCCAATCTCTTTCAAGTTTTGTTCCAATATTGCGAGCTCATATAGTAAGTATACTGCCTTAGTCCTAGAACTTAGTTCCCTATGCCTACTTTGCTCTAAAATAGAAGACAAAAACATACAACCATGAAACATGGTCTATCTAGGGCAGATTTTCGCCCATATAGAGACGGCTTACAATCTCTTTTATATGAATAGTATAGCACCCTCCATGTGAGAACAGTTAAAAGTTACATGGAAGATGTCAGCAACTGCCAGACCTACATGATTCCATGCCTATAAGCCTCTCAAAATCTGTCTTAAATTAATGCTGTCAGCTAAAGGTCTGAAATATTTAATTTTAAGTTCTTCCTTGCACCCAGTATCAAAGCATTTTTATTTCTTATGGGAAAATCATAAGGAATGTCTAGATGAAACTTCCCTCCACCTTTAATGTCATTATGAAATTAGCTGGATTCTCTAGTCCAGGGATGGGGAACCTGTGGCCTTCTAGGTCCTCAAGTACAGCCCTTTTACTGAATCCAAGGATTCCCCACCCCTGCTTTAGACTACCCTCTGATGTCTGAAATGGTATGCCATAGTTTAATGGTACTTCTAAAAAAACCCAAAGAATCATCCATTTAATTGTATCAAACGTAAGGACAGAGACCTCCATCTAGGTGGTACAGTAAATAGAGCACCAGGCGTGGAGTCAGGAAGACCTGAGTTCAAATGTGACCTCAGACACTTACTAGCTGTGTGACCCTGGGCAAGTCACTTAACCCTGTTTGCATCAGTTTCCTCATCTGTAAAATGAGCTCGAGAAGGAAACAGCGAACCACTCCAGTATCTTTGCCAAGAAAATCCCAGATGGGGTTACAGAGAGTTGGATATAATTGAAACAATTGAGCAACAACAAAAATGCCCATTTTATTGCTACAAAGCAGTTTAATCTGTTTGTGGGAGTGGAGAAAAGGAAGGCATTAAACAAAATTGTGACAAAATTTCATAATAATTCACCCTCAAGTGTTTGGAAGATTTGGAGTATTCTGGTTCTGAAAAAAGTAACTCCTAATTCCCACAACTGCCTTTTTGCCCCTTCTGGGAGGAGATTAGTAACTACTTTGTGGCAATTGATTGAAGCAGACTTGAAGTCTAGTGAATGTAGGACAAATATGGACCTCACATGTTAGCTTTCATCTTTCAGGAAGTATGTCTTCTTTTCCAAATGGGACCTGTCTTTACTTTTCTCATAACAGAGAGGTGTCATATAAGGCAGGTTTCTAGCCTGACAGGCCACTTGTCTGCTCTTTCACTGACAACTCTGTTATATAGATATCAGCTGGAAACCTCTGCTAGAGTCCGGAGCAGCTCAGAACTTTTGAATAATATCCACAGAGAATATCCATCATCTCCCAGCCACCATACCCCCATTGCAATTTGTCATTCTCATGACCCAGCCTCCAATTAGGTGGGACAGAGTATGAAGAGGAAGAGGGTAAGTTTGGCTGGGGCTGAAACTAACTAGAAGGTTTTGCTTCTGAAATGATGTGGCCTTGTGAAGAAAGCATTATTGGGGCTCAGACTACAAGCTATCTTACAAAAACTTTTGTCACTATAGGACAGTTGCAAAGTAAATGCAGGGGATTCATTCAACACGCAAAATTTTCAAGGGGTTCCAGATGAGGAAATGTGTATTAAAATTGAAAAGGCTCCATTTAGGCCAAGAATTTCCTCAGCACACACAAGTTCACATTGCTTTAAACTGTCAAAAGGTTTCTCAAAATTTGTTCGTCAACTGAATCTTCACAATCAAATACTAGAAGCATTACCACTTAAATAATCCTATGATGAATTATTTTGTCAAGTTTTTTCAAAGTGAATATATGGGCCAAT
The DNA here is from genome assembly GCF_900497805.2 of Vombatus ursinus. NCBI lineage: Eukaryota > Metazoa > Chordata > Mammalia > Diprotodontia > Vombatidae > Vombatus > Vombatus ursinus. The sequence continues at coordinate 36,021,977 of NW_020954557.1, read as the reverse complement.
CCCAGACCAGCAATGGGGAAAAGGAATTTGGGGTTGAGAGATAAACACTATCCTCATTTGGTAGTTAAGAATATGCCAGACCAAGAGAATCATGGGAATATCTGTGCTTGGAGAAGTTTAGCTTAAGACTAACTCATTAAGTTTAGATATCATCTAATCTATGCTGGACAAAATCTTGGATACTCACTTTTGATTATCTACAACCCTATCTTGATATTTGCATTACTGTTCTTTTTATTGTGATTAAAAGCTATGAGCAGTTGGGGGTGGGTGGGCTGAGTAGTAGGGAAGTTGGGAACAATAAGATGACAAAAAAAAGTGATTGAATGTTCCCAGTTTGTGGTAGTAGATTTAGGTTTTCATCTGTAGGGTTTTGCCCAAGAGACGGTAGACTAGCATATCACACCACATCTAATTTTCAACAATAGATTAATGTCCATCATAGCATAAAATCTGTCCAATGTAGGAACATAATATAAATTTTCCCTTTTAAGTTGGAAACCATAACTAGATTAGGAAAACTGATAATCAAAACTCAAGGTATACCTCAAGGAGATTTTGTTTTAGTTTTTATTTAAAAGGAGACAGATTGTTTGGTCACCTAGCATTCTATTTTTGAACACAATAGATTTTGTACTAAATTTAGCATCAGCTAATGTATATAGTAGAGAAGAAAAATGAAAAATTAATTAAGGTCTTATGTACACTTATATTGTAGAGAATAATTATATGTTTTAACAATTTTTTATTTTCTTAAAATATTTATACTGGCATCTTAATTTGAAAAGAAAAGAAAAGAAAAATCAGTAAGTTAAAAGAATTTGAAATTATTTTAAATTATCTGAGAGACCAAAAAAGGTGATATGTGTGTTATTACATGGCTCATAATGGTTAATTAAGTAACAGGGTAAAATTCAGGACAAAACTAAATTTTAAAGGGATACTGCCACATAATTGAACTAAAATGTCATATGAATTTTATATGCTTACTGTTGACAGTAATGGGATGGGTAGGACATAAGAGACATTTTCTAATAAGGTGGAATAAAGAATGAGCATTTGAATTCATTGAGGAATTAATTTCTTTTCAATTAATGTTTGGTTTTAGTTTAAAGATCAAAATATAACATCAACATATGTTCAACTTTTAACAAATTTATTGGTATGAATGAACTATTTATTTGTTTACTAGTTCTTCCTGGGTAAACAAATAAACAAAATACTATTTAAAACAAGGTCTTCTACTATTAAAAAATTCTTAACTATCAGGAAATGATGCTATTTCTTAATTTCCATAGCTTTTTTTTTAAGCATCCATATTATACACAGACCATATCATAGCTGGAACCAAAATTAGACCATATTTTGGGGGCATTTAATACACCTGTAATCAAGGTATAGGTTCTTCATCAATCTAATAAATGTTTTTTCTTTCATAGTAGAACATTTCTAGTTGACTAGTATTCTACTCTAAGCAAGTCATTTACCCTGTCTGGGGCTGGGTTTCCTTACTTTTGAAACAAAGGGGTTGGATTACAGTAGGTCTCAAAGTTCCTTCCAGTTCCAACATGCTATAATAGCATTGTAGCAATTCTTAGAATCTAGTAAAATTTGATAAATGTTCTTTTCTATTTTTGAAGGTCAAGTTTAAACACCAGCAGTAATAAATAAATCAATAAATAAATGTGTTATGTATACATGTGTCTACACATATATGCATGTGTGTACGCAAAGATATATATGTCCTCTAACATATGCAAGCATATAACACTCTCTCTGGGCTACTCTTTCAATTTCTGCTCCTATGCCTACTCTCAGGTTGAGTCCCCAGAGGACTCACCAGTACTCTTGGGGTCCACATATAACCCTCTAGCTCTATACTAACATTATTGCTCATGAATTCTTACCAGTGTGCTTCTTCCTATTCATAATTAACCAGTAGATTTAATTGTCTTTTAGCAAAATAATTTACTTAGATGGTACAAGAAGAGTTGATACACAGCATTCCACCCAAAAGTCTGGGGCTTATTATCCCCAAAATAAACACACATTCATAGGAAGAGTGAGTTCAAACTTATAGCGCAATGATAATGTGGCACTTGGGTAGGATCCGTGGGCGGTCAAGGCTGACTTACAACTCCTGTTATTCTATGGCTTGGATATCCTCTCTTGAGTTGGCATTCTCCTCTGGTAAAAAGGGTCATTGTCCTTGAAGATGCTTCCTCTCTTTTTCTATATCTGTGTCTGTCCTCTGTATGACTTTTTACTCCTGACTGGATATATGAGTTCTATTTGTCCATTCTATTTAAAGATGTGGTCAACTTTGTGGGGAGAGGGGACGAGGAAAGAAAATCCAAAAGGCTGCTCCTCTGCTTTGTCGTACTACAAAGGAATCCCCTTTCAGGGGCCTGGTTCTGCCTCTACTTCTGGCACCAACTCTTGTACTAACAGAACTCCAAATTGGAGCTCTTCCACCATTGGACAGGTGTACTCACATATATTTGCTGTTTTCATACACAAGCTCAAGAAGGATGACTGATTCTCTCAATCAGTTACAAGATATTTCCTGTAGACCCTACAATCCTCCTAAGCTGATTACAGACTTATTCACATATTGTGGTAGGATTGTAGGAAAGTTCCCTAATAGCTACTCTATGAATACATTTTTGGGTGTATTGATGGATTGGTTGATTCTGCAACCATTTCCAATGGAGTGTTTTGACCTTTTGTGACTAAAGTGAGGAAGGAAAGGGTGGAACCTCCCCCATTCTCACACATATATACATATCAATATATGTTATTAGTGTTATTGTCAATCAACTGGTTAATGCCTCTCAACAATGAGGAAAACATTAAGTACATCTATACTTACTGCTATAGCTCTGTTGATAGCTAGTGGTTTCTTTGCTGTTTTATTAGGGGCCATTAACACAAAGTATACTTTCAAAGAAAACAATTAGCCTTTGAGACCAGGCAGTAAACACAAGTAAAATTTTTGCTTTTCTGGGCTGAAGAGACACCATTTGATGTGCTAACAATTTTTGCTTGAACATGAAGCTATCATTTCAATAAGGCAACCACTAATTAATCACTTACTCTTGAATGCCATCCATGTTTTCTTGCCTCTGAAAGGGCTCATTCTATTCCCAGCACCTGGAATGCCCTCTCCCTCCAACTCCATTTGCTTGCTGACAGCCTTCTTATCCTTCAAGGCTCAGTTCAAATGCTAACTTCTCCATGGAGCCTTCTTTGATGCCCAGCTGGAAATGTTTTCCCCATCTGACTTCATGACAACTATAAGATCACTGATTTAGAGATGGAACAGAACTTAGAAGCTATGGAATACACCTGTACCCCAATTTAAAGATAACAATACTGAGCCTCCAAGAAGGCTAAGTGACCTGCCAACGGTCATGTAACTAAGGAGGGATTTGAACATAAGTCTCCAAACTCCAAGTCCAGTGTCTATGCTGCCTCTAAGCTGCCTTTCCCTAATGTGGATCCTTATCAACAACCTAAACTATTACTAAATCTACCCAACTGGTCTCTCCACCTCTATCCTTTCCCCTCATCAATCCAGAATAAAATAAATGTCTTTGAATGAATGAATCTAACCTTCATACTACAGTCAGCCATTCCTATTATTAGATCTGATCATATCACTACCCTAAAATCTTCAGTGGCTCCATCCTGCCTATGTGAAGTTCATAATCCTTTGTCTGGCATTCAGAATCTTCCACAATCTGCTGCCATCCTATATTTCAAGCCTTACTACATACACACTACCTTCCTTCATGTGATCCATCTAACCTGGACTACTGTTTGATACCTACACACATTATGTTATTTCTTTCCTCATGACTTCATTCAAGATGCTATTTGGAAAGTCCTCCTTCCTCAGCTTTGCTTGCTTAATCCTACCCATCCTTGAAAAGCTAACCTAAAGGCCATCTCTTCCATGAAGTCTTCCTTGATCCCATTCCTAGTCACAATCTTCCTCCTCATGCTCCATACACCACTGTTTTTAATCTCTCCAGGGCACCTAGGTTGACCTATACTCCTTATCCATGCCTTATCTTATCCCTCTAGCTAGGACATAAGTTCCTTGAGAGAGTTTCTATAAACTATGTATCTCCCTTAGTGCTCTGCACAGTGGTCTGCTCAGTAAGTTTTCTTAGCTGAACCGGACTTTCTCCAGGTTCTTATCCGCACAATAGAGAGTTTTCTCAAGGAGTCTTTTGTAATAAAATTTCAATATTCTGAATTATACCCCAGTCCACAACCTGAATCAGGGTAATAACAGTGGGGGCAGTTAGGTAGCACAGTGGATAGAGTGCTGGTCCTAGAGTCAGGAAGACTGATCTTCTTGAGTTCAAATCTGGCCTCAGACACTTAATTATGTGACCTTGGGCAAGTCACTTAATCCTGTTTGCCTCAGTTCCTCATCTGTAAAATGAGCTGGAGAAGGAAATGGCAAATCACTGCAGTATCTTTGCCAAGAAAACCCCAAATGGGGTCACAAAGAGACAGACATGACTGAAATGACTGAACAACAATAGTGGTGCGCAGGAAGCTAGTATAAAAAAAATGCCTAGCATTTGAATAACTTTGCTTTCCTAAGGTGAGTCTGTGGTTCTAAAATGATCTTTTACTAAAGGTTCAGACAAAAAGGCAATCAGAAATTTTTCATCCATCCGTGAATTAATTTTCATTCTGCAAGCAATAATAAAATGTATGACATTTTTTATTTAGGTGGTGGTGGAAATTTCCCAGTTATTAAAGGGTTACTTTGTAAGAGGTCACTGAAAGCATCAGGGCACACATAACAGTCAATCTTTACTTACTCTGGGTAAACTCACTGGCATGATCCAGTGTAGAAACTGACTAGTATCCACAATATAAAGGAGTTCCATAAGTACTAGGAAACTATTCAGAGCCTGGGCTGTGAACAGAAATACATATTCTGAAAATACCACAAATTTTTACACTGTATCATATTTCCTACATCAATATGTGACTTTCTATTTCCTCTATCTCATTTTGAAATGATAAACTACTCTCCCAAATACCATGAATCTATGTCATTCATTCAATTTAAATTTGCAATTAAAAATGTTTTGCCTTCACAATTAGCATTATTGCCCAAGATGGGTACACTGATTCTTTCACTGAAAAGCCTTCATACAAAACATGATTGAGGTGTTCTTGGGTAGACAGGTGTACTACATGGCATGGTTCCAAAGCTTATGAGGACTAAGACTTTGCAAAGAATCCTGTCTTCATCCATTAGCATTTTTCTACATTCCTGGTTTTCATAGCAAAGACCAATACCCATTTCCTATCTTAAGGAAAACAACTTTCTAAAGCTATAATTTTTTGTCATTTACCAAAGATAGATATCATAAGATGCTTTCTATAGAGACAATGTAAGCTCCTTGAGAGCAGGAACCTGTTTTGTTGTACACCTCTGTATCCCAAGGGCCCAACACAATGCCTGACACATAGTGCCTAAAATAAGCTTGTTGACTGACTGAGGCTATACTCTCTACTGTGCTGATTGTGTACACAGCACTATACTAGTAAAGTATAGTATATAGTATTAGGATAGAGGGTATAGAATGCTAGTATATTGTCACTTAGGTTATCATTATAGTGGTAATAGCTCTAGAGAGATGGAATTCTACCTTGATCCAACTTAATTGTATGGGTTGGCTACACTGGTTCAACATAGAACAATATTGTCTTAAGGGGCATCTGAAAAAGAATGGTTCTCATGTACTTTCTATGTATACCAACAAAGCCCAGAAGGAGGAGATAATATGATTTTTTTTATGTCTTTTGATTTGTACGTAAATTGGATTTAAATGAGGCAGAGTTGCACAAAGTTGTTGGTCTCACTCTCTCCTCAGAGTCATCACAGTCCAGTGGCTGGACAGAGTCAAGACAACTGGTGATGGCTCAAGATGCAGTGGATGACCTTCGCATCTTCCATGTCTAACCAAACTCTATGCACTCCACAGTGTCTTAGATTCCATTCATAATAATAATGGCTTGTATAAAATATTTGGGAGTCTACCAGCTATGACACACACAAGAACCTTATGATCCAAACTACAAAATACTCTTAAAAGAAATAGAGACAAACTTAATTTAGTGGAAACTTGTTAATTGTTTATGGTTGGGCCCATGTCATGAGAATATTACTTCAATTCATTTTCTTATTCAGTGCCAGACTAATCAAGCTAGCAAAGGGTTTTTAGAGCTACAAAAATGATACAATGCATCTGGAGAAACAAAAGGTCAAAAACCTCATGGAATATATATCTTATCTCTCCACTAACCAGGTTATAAATTCCTGTACCTTCCCATCTCCATAATATCCCCAGTGACTAGCAAAGTGTATTTTTTAAACACAGTCACTTTTAAACATGTATTTGTTCAATTAATGAAGATTTTGTTTTGTTTTCAAAAAACAGAAGTATCAAAGGTACCATCTATTGATTTGTCAATATTATTGGACATTAGCTCTTAATGGTCATTAGCTATAACAAATACAGTATGCTTAAACCTGGCAAAGCTTTGGCTTTATGGTTAAAGAGAAATGAGGATTTCTCTATCAAAGACTTTTAATAAATACAAGAACCTGACTTTCTGCTCTTTTCTCACCAGCTGTTATGAAATGGGATTTTTTAAAGTTAAAAAAAACCAAACAAACAGAAATCAATACTATATATGGGAAAAAAGGAGCCAAAGAGAAAATGGGTGAGAAGCTTTAAAAGGTCCCTTCAACAGGAAAGATTTATTTCTAAGTAAGCTCAGAGAAAAAGGCAGCACATTCTGTCAGGGATTCTGGGTTATACTTAAGACTGAATGGCTCTGTGGCTTTGTACCAAATCACTCAATTTCTTTATTCTCAGTTTCTTCATGTATAAAAGAAGGAGAATCATAACAACTGCATTGGAGTGCCAGGGAAAATAATGTTTGTAATGAACTTTGGGTTCTACTAAGTAAAAAATGCCTAGTTATTATCGGAAGCAAGCAATCTGAATTTTCTTTATGCAGGCCTATCTGTCCTTGAACTCAATGGATTGATTTTTTTTAATGGTCCCTTTACTGTAACGGACGAACAAGAGCATTTCTTTCACTAGGAATCGTAAAATAAACGTACCAGGCTAAGCAAATTTTAATGGAAGCATTGTCCATGGATATAAGGGGTTTGGGCCCTTAAGAAGTACATAAAACAAAATAAATTGCTGTTTTACAGAAGGCAAATGTTGCTAAACCATATTCTATTCTGGAGGAAATAGCTTTGTAGATTTTTGAGGCTACAATATCCACCAGAACTGATACCAATCAGACATACAGCATTGTCTTCTCTCAGATCCCTGAACAACAGAATGGACTTTTCTGCTTATCCCTTTCAAAATGGGCAGGATTCTTACTGCAAACAGTCATGTAACAAACTTGTGGGAGCAAAATCTAATTTATTTCTATTCAGTTCTGGGCACACTTTTTAATCTGCTTTTCCATTGAGCACAGAGCCTGGTAGGCTAAAAAAAGAAAAATACCAGAGTAAACATTCATAAAATCTACTCATTAGCTGCCAAAATCATGAATATTGAAACACTTGTATTCTGGTCAAATTAATTGTAGCTATTTACTAGGAAAGGGCCATTAGAGAAAGACACAAACTATAAATAAATGAGATACAAGCTATACTAAAAGAAGCCAGAGCCTTTTTAGTGCGCTTATGATATAGACGCATATGGAGGAAATACTTTTTATTTGGCATAAATCATTAGCATTTATAACAAACAACTGTGAATAAGAGTACCGTCCTTCCCTTAAGGGCAGGCATAACTATGGAGGAATGGAAAGATTTCATAAATGATGGCAAATCAGCAAGACAAAAAGCCAGGTAGGGAAACAAAGGAGAGTATACCAGCAGAACTGACAGTGATTCTTGGGTGAGCAGATGGCTAAGGGATACAGATACTGTAGGGGCATACAATACAGAATACCCTCACTGGAGATCTGGGTATCCCAACGGGTATTACCCCATAAAGACTGTGAGATACTAAGAGACTGTGAAAACCATAAATTTGAGTTGAACAGGGATGTATTACTCATTCTCATGATTTCTATGTTCTGTCCTCTCCAGTGTGTTACAGTCGCCTTCCCGCCTGAGGTAGTCACCAGTTTCATAAGGAGTACAAATTACTTTTTGTCTATCTGCTAGGAACAAGAAAAGGATTTGAGAAATGTCACTATATTCCAGCTTATTAAAAAGAATGAATAATTTCTAGATAGGAGAAACAAATAATTCAGGAAGGAATGAGGAATTAAAAGATTTGGAAGCAGTGCCAAAAGCAAAATCTGTGTCAAGAGGTCCCTGAATAAACATATTTAACATAGAAAGAGAAGGTGGATCTCTGTGCCAGGGACATTTTATGTCCGGCTTTTCATTGGACGGTGATTCCAGACTTTTTAATAAAATGTACATCCTTACTGTATAGAACAGTAAGGAGACATAAGGATAGTCTTATCAGAGTCTACAGGAAGTGATATGTTCTGATGGTTGGTGAAGTCTTACTGAAGGATATGGAGATGGACATTTGTTGACCTGGCCTGGCAAATCAGGAAATGGACCGTCCTTTTATAGTGAGTATGAAAGATATAATGAAATTCTGCCAAGGATCAAACTCCATGACTTAACTTCTTCTGCTGATTCACATGAGAACAAATACTATAGTCATAAGGAACTCTGTATATACTTCTAGACATTTTTCAGTCATGAGTGAATTTTCAGTGAAATGAGCATGGTATGTATGTAGGAAAGTTGCTGAGATAAAAAAATACATGTTGGGGTTCAATATTAACATAATGATGTATAAAGTGGGGTCAACTAAAGGAAAGCTTTGAATGCCAGTTTGGGTAACAGATTCTCAACACGCTTCTAAAAGCAAAATAACATAATCAAGACAGCCCTAGTGTAGGATTCTGAAGATCTAAGGTAGACCTTGATATGCTACTTTCTATCTACATGCAAGACCTCATTGTCATACAGTAAGATACTGCTTCTCTGAACTTCAGGTTTCTCATACATAAAATGGGGATAATCCTTATACTATCTATTTTTATAGGATTATGGTGATTAAAGTACATTGTAAACCTCAAAGTGCCATATAAACGGGAGCTACTTTTGCTATTTTTATTATTTTTTCATAGGATAATGATACATGTTTCTGAGCCAGGGAGTGACAGATTAAAATACGTGTTTTAAGGCTGCTCGATAGTAGTTTATACAAAGAAGTGGAGGAACTGATACATGGTCAAAGGATATAAACGGACAATTTTTGAGGAAGAAATTTGAAATATGAATAGTCATATGAAAAAATGTTCCAAATCATGAATAGAGAAATATAAATTAAAGCAACTCTGAGGTTCTACCTCACACCCATCGGATTACTAAAAGTACAGAAAAAGAAAAGGATAAATTTTCAAGGAGCTTCAGGAAAACATGTGCAATGCTTATGGAGCTGTGAATTGGTCCAAACTTTCAGGAAAGTGATTTGGAGCTAAGCAGCCCCCCCCAAAATTGCTAATTCTTGCCTAACCTTTGATCAAACAATACCACTCCTTGGCCTATATCCCAAAGAGATCAAAGAAAGAAAAATTACAAAAATTACAAAAAATATGTATACAAGCTTTTTGTGGTGGCAAAGAATTGGAAGCTAAAGGCAGGTACATCAGTTGGGGAATGGCTCAACAAATTATAGTAGAGGAAAGTAATGTAATACTATTGGATCGTAAGAAATGATGAAAGAGACTATTTCAGAGAACTGTGGGAAGACTTCTATGAACTGATGCAGAATGAAGTGAGAAAAACTAGGAAAACAATTGGTGCAATAAAAACATTGTGAAGACAAACATCTCTGAAAGACATAAGAATTGAAATACACAAGACTATTGCTTGATGCAATGGCAACCGCAATTTCAGAGAGATAATGGCCTCAGAATACAAAATGAGGCATATATTTTTTGGACATGACTAATGCAGGAATTTGTTTTACTTGATTATGTGTATTTGTTACAAGGATTTTGTTTTTGTTTTTTGTTTTTGTTTCTTTTCCTAAAGGGGAAAGGAAGGTGGGAGGGAGAGAAAATAGATTTTTGCTAATGGAAAAAAAATGAAAAGAAATACAAAACCAAGATGGATTGGAGTAAAAGAATGAAAGCAGGGGATAATTTAGGTATGAAATGATGAGAACTTAGACTCAGATGTCAGCAGTAGAAATTAAATAGCAGGGAAGAATCCAAGTGACTTTGTGAAGGTTTCTACAGAGTTTAATGACTGACTAGATAACAAAAGGGAGTGGGACAAAGAGCTTAAAAGTTCTGAAGTGAGGTATTAAGAGATTATCAAGACATTGGGACATTTTGCCATATGGGAAATAAGGACCATCTACATCAACCCCAACTTCCTTTTCAACTGAGAGAGGTGGCAAGTCAGGTTCCCCTATAGTGCCAATCCATCAGGAAGGTGAAGGATACAAGCCTAAGCACCTTAGCTTAGATACCCAAGCCCTTCCTCCCTGCTGAACAAAACAAACCACCCACTTCACTTGCTCTTCACCACTGCTGAAGACATTTTCTTGATTTGCTTAGTTCCTTTCCTCCTGATTTATAATCTTATAAGAATTTATGCTCCTTGAGGCAGGAATTATTTTTTTCTTTCTGTCTTTGTATCCCTAGTGGTCAGTGCCTGACACTTAAGTAAGTGCTTATCAAATGCTTGGATTAATTTACTAACTGGTTCTGCTTAGAGGAGAGACAATAAAAGTGTTCTAATCAGGTATAAAAGGATTGTTAATAGCAACTGCCTCTGGATGACAGATAGCCTGGGCAGAACAGGGAGAATATGTGTAGTTTTACACAAGTCAGGTGCCACTAAGATTTCCAATGCAGATGGTGTACCAGCAGCCAATAGACAGAGCTGGGATGAGAGGTTGGAGCTAGAGATTTGGGATTCAGATTATCTGAAGCAAGATAATAATGATTATGACAACCACTAGCATTTATTTATCACATTTTAAGGTTCACAAAGTGCTTTACAGACATCTCATTTTATCTTCACAACAACTCTAGGAAGTAAGGCACAATTATTATTCCCATTTTACAGATGAAAAAACTGAGGTATACAAAGAGTTAAGTAACTCCTCCCAGGATTATATGTGTCTGAGGTCGTATTTGAACTGAGGTATTCTTTGCTGGACAAGTAGTTGCCGCATGATGTAGTGGCAAAAACATTGGGCTGAGGGTTCAAAGACCCAGTTTCTATAGTCTTGGTTCTGCTACTAACTCACTGTGTGATCTTGGGTAAGTCATTTCATTCTGGGAGACTGTTGCCTCATCTCTAGAGTACAAATGTTGGACTAAATCATCTTTAAGGTCTTTTCTAGCTCTAACATTGTATCAACTTTATACCAGTGATCCCTGGGGTACTGGCAGGTTGTCTAAAGGGATGAAATCTAGTGCCCTGATGCCTCCAAGGATCTCATGATCTTAACCCTCCAAAAAGTGGGGGTAAAAGTAGATCTTCTTCCCAAATAAAAATTCACATTTTAAATTATCAATGAAAACTTTTAAATTCCAAGATGTCTTTCCTCTTATCACCTCAGCATACATTTGCTCTCATCATATAGGCTCAGGTGATACACACTAATTTTAATGTAGTTGTAATGAATTTTAATATTTATCTAACTCAAACATAAATAAGGTAAATATGCTATTTAAAAATCATTGCATTTTCTCCAACCACAAAGTAATTATATCAGGATTATTCATACTTCTGCTTCTCTCCATTAGTGCATAAAATTGAGAGCTGATTATATGGCAATCTCAATTTTTCAGGGACTGATTCTCCTGGTGGTGGATTATTTTGGTTTTTGCTAGTTCTTTCCCTTCTACTGCCAGTGTTTGGAGCCACATTCCTGCATGTTAGGAAATCCACCAAGTGAAAATGAAACTCAAAGTCTGTCAACTTAAACACTTCAAGTTGAATTATTAAGTGGTTGTTCAGGTTGGGGGAAGAAAGTTAAAGCTCTTGGCCAGAATGGGGTTTTTGAATTGTTTATAGATTTCTCTTGATTATATTTCTGGTTTTTATGAATACAGATAACAAAGAGTTGATTATATATGTATGTTTACCTACATATTATATAAATTACATATAGATTTATATAGACATTGATATCTATATATACACATGTAGTCTCCAAAGATATCTATATATGTATAAATATATATAGATAAATATGTGTGTATAAATATTGCTTTATATATGTGTATATATCTCTATATAGACATCTAGATATGTTAGTATATAGATACTATGTAGATATGTAGATAAATGTGTGTATAGACATCTAGATATGCATGTGTGTATATATCTATCTATATACATATTTGTATGTGTGCATATATATGTGCATATAAACATATACATATGCATACACACACACACACACACACATATATATATATATGTATATGTTGTTGTTCAGTTATTCAGCTATGTGCAACTCTTTGTGACCCTATGGACCATAGCTCACCAATACTGTCCATTGGGTTTTCTTGGCAAAGACATTGAAGTGGTTTGCCATTCCTTCTTCAGTGGATTAAAACAAATAGAGGTTAAATGACTTGCCTGGGGTCACATAGCTACTAGGTGTCTGAGGCCAAATTTGAACTCAGGTCTTTCTGACTCCAGGTCCAGCACTCTATCCACTGAGCCATCTAGCTGCCCCATAGAGATACAGATATTGCTATCTACATAGAGAGATGTTTTTGTCATTCAGTCGTTTCAGTCACGTCCAACTCTTTCAGTCATGTCTCCCCAAATGGGGTTTGCTTGGCAAAGACACTGAAGTGGTTTGCCATTTCCTTCTCCAGCTCATTTTACAGATGAGGAAACTGAGGCAAACTGGGTTAAGTGACTTGCCCAGAATCACACAGGTAGGAAGCGTCTGAGACCAGATTTGAATTGAGGTCTGCTTGACTCCAGGCCTGGTGCTATATCCATTGTGCCACTTAGCTGCCCCATAGATATGTGTGTATTATATAAATATCTATATGTAGATATTATGTTATATATATTCTATCATATTATATGACATGTAATATGCATAATCACAGTGAAAAAGATAGTTTTCTCAAAACCTAAAAAATAATCACTCCAAAAAAGTACAATAATTATTACTGTGATTCTCTCACCATATAGAATTGACATGTACTTTAAATAGTATCTCTGACTGTGATGTCAGTATATTTCTGGTAGAAAAAAGGTGGTGACTGGACCTGAGTTCTGTTATAATTGCTAGTCTCAGAAAAAAAAAGTCAGGCTAATTTAAGGTTTTATTAAAGCAGCACCCAAAAATTGTATAACATCTTATTCTTAAGAGAAAGAGAAGGTACTGCAATTTAATTTTTTTTTAAGCTTAGGTAATTATGTTCCAATATTCTTAGCAGGAAATTGCTAAGCAGAAATAAGTAATTTTAAAAAATGTTATCTTTCTGGCTAACAATGAATACTGCTTAATGTCTACATCAGAGAAGAACAATTAACTAATTCACTGGTTAAGACCTGGGTTAAAAATCGAATGTAAAGATGAATGATTTAACTGTGGAGCTCGCCTTCACTTAACTCCATTAATGACCAGGAGTAAATCTGTTTGGATTTCCACAAGTCTTGCATTTTACACCAAGAATCTCAGCTCAATCAAATACTTTCTTGTGCCAATGCCCATTAACTTTATGACATTTCTTAAATTACAACATAGCCTTTCTTCAAGTTGTAATATAGAATATAAGCAACATTACTGAAATTTGAATGGTTCTTTAGACGCTAGTCACTTTCCCCAATAATAATTATTATTATTAAAGCTAGCATTTATATAGGTTTTGTTTGCAAAGCACTTTACATGTTATCTCAAAATATTTTAAGTTCTAGATAGGCAAGTGTATATGTACCCAGGGCTTTTATGTTGAAATGCTGAGCACTTGAGAGTTAATTATAAGCTACCAATATTATTAATTCTTGTTTGAGAAGGTAATAATAGAAACCCATGACCAAGTGGGAAATAATAATTTTTTGCTTTTTGGAGGCACCAAAGGAAAATTCTTAAAGCAGTCTGAATGTCTAACAAGTACCTTCAAGTCTTTCATTGTTGTTCTTTATTCTGCTTATCACAATCACAAGTAATGACATTTGCATTGCTAATAGGCCTTTTTTAAAGGCTTGGTTTTGACACTTGGATTTGAATGATTCTTTACTCTGATCAGACTTGGAATGTTGTAGACAGGAATACCTATCTACAAATTAATGGGGATTCATGCAGATTACATGGCAAAAACAGAAGCATGGCTCAATAAAATAATAACAACTCAATAGTTATACATTTTATAGTTACAAAGTACTTTTGTATCCATAATTCACTTGATTCTTGTTTGATGCAAAATGAATTAAAATGCACTTTATGAACTTATCCAGAAAAACCCTGAAATGTCCAAGAATGTCTGTCAGGTAAAAGCTTGTGTCAGTCTGATTCGTTGGTAAGATGATTAGACTGGTAAGATGATTAGATTGGTGGCTAAATATGCCTTATTGAGAGGGGTGGATGGGAGCTAATTGTTAAATTTTTGGTGTGAACAGTTCCATCTCAGAAAACTTCACATACTACAAATCAAGCCTTGGTTTATGCTTGTTGACTGTCTGGATTTTAAAAAATGATAGAGAAAATCTTAATAATGTAGATCAAACTTTAAAATGTGTGCCCTGGATATATTTTTTTTCTTCAGAGTTGGTGGTTAAACATTTTATCAGCACACTCGTATTTAGGGCTAAAAAACACAAATCCTGGCTAATATATGGCAGTAGGAATGAACAGTAATGAAATATATGAATTCTGTTCACATATATATACAATATATGTATGCATATATGATTTTATATATATATATATACACACATATACATATATACATAGGTGTGTGTATATATAGTTGTTGCTGCTATTTGTCCTTTGTTCTCAAAGAGGACCATGACATGACATCAGAAAGGTGATGCCATGACTTGCAAGTGAATTGGTTTTAAGTGAGGGAGGGCTGTGCAAAGTCACCAGCCTCTCTTTCTCCTCCAGAGCCATCTGGATCCAGTGGCCAGATATATCAGGGCAACTGGAAATATGTGTATTTCAAATATCTGAACATTAGTTTCTATAATGTGTTCTATTTTGATCACAACTGTTAGGAATTTAGTTTATTCTACAGTGAGCTCCTATTTCCTTGATCCTGTGTCCCATGGCTGACAAATTTAAAGCCTGTTCCCTTCACCTAGGCCCTTTGGAATTATCACATAATTAGGTGAGAACCTTTTTCCCCTGCTCCCTCTCCTGGCACCCTTAGCCTACTCAACTTGTGTCTATTCCTGCCTAGGTCTTTATTCCCCTGGCCTTCTCTTACCCTAAGCCCACTGGAGGGCCACATCTCTACTGTTAATGTGATTTCCGTCATTCTTGGTATCTTATTTCTGTGCTATTTCTGCTTCCTGGCATGATGTTCCTTGCTACCTTCACTCATTTTATAGGATCACCAACTTAAAATTGAAAAAAAAAAAAAACCTTAGAGTTCATCTACTCCCACCCCTTCATTTTACAGATAAAGGAAATTGAAACTCAGGGAAATTCAGTGTTATTTTTCTAACTGAATGCCTTTTCTGGGGTTCCCCATTATTACCGCTTTCTCCTCCAAGTATATTATATTGCCTCAATTTATTTAAATGTTGTATCCCCACAGGAATAACTAAACCCTTTGAGGACTGAGGCTGTTTTTTCTAGGTTTTGTCTTTGCATCTCCAGGGCCTAGCATATAGTAGATGCTTTATTTATGCTAGTCAAATAGAATTGCTCAAGGGGATAACTTGCTCTAGGTGCTAGCTAAGTGACAGAGTTGGTCTTTTATCTCATGTATCCCTGACTTTCTGGATCCACAGGAGTGGCCATAATACCCCCAGTTCACAACCCACCTCCAAAGGCTTACTTGGCCACTGTCACTCAACAACTGTCCCGATGCTAATTGCTGCCTTTTGCTGCCTTTTACTTATGCCCCAACATCTTCAATGACTCCATTACAAGATTTATAGTTTTCCTCTCAACCCCAATCCTGTGACTTACTTCATTGTGTCGATGAACCTTCTAACAGCTTGGTTTTTTGATTAATCAAACTTTTCAACTCCTATCTTCACTCTATCTCAGCCACCCACATTTTTCCATACTCACAAACCCTATTATTGCCTGAAACTTATATTTTTTCAGATTTTGGGCCATGAAATACCCCTCTATGATCACAATATACTCTTTCACTACACGCATGCTATTAGTATTTCATAGCTACTCTTCTTCCTTATCATGTCTCCTGTTAGCTTTTTGTTTCAGACTTAACATTCTTATTATGGCTTCATCTCCCTCCTTCATAATCTTGACCCTGGAATACATGTTTTCTGAGGCTTTGTACTTTGTAATCCTCTGCTCCTTTCTTTCTACTATTCTCTTCCTATCAATCTCTACCCCTGGGCCAAGCACACCAGAGGTCTCATTTCTCTATTCTTACTCTCAAGATGCCAAGAACTGCTGGCAGAAGTCATAAAACCATCCTGGTCTACAACCACTAAAAAAATGCTAATATCAAATGGTGCCTCTCATGGGTGTACAGCAATTCTATCCATCTCTGATTGACTTCTCATCACACTCTTTACAACGGCTGTTCCAAACCTTTTGAAGTCTCCAGCTCTACCCTTGGGTATGATCAGAGTGGATTTATTCACTTCTCGCTTCACTGTCCTGAGTGGCCTCATCTCCTCTTCTAAACTCAGAATTTCTCCATATTCACACTCCTTCTGGTCTCACAAGATGAAGTAGCCCCTTTTCTTGCTAAGGCTAATCCTACTGCCTGTACCGTTGACCTCTTGCCCTCCCCCTCCTCTAGGACTTCCCTCTGCAGTCTCTCATCTTCAATCTAACTCTCTCTAGGGGCTCCTTCATTGTTGGTTATGAACATGCTTGGGTCTTTCTCATCCTATACAAATCTTCTCGACCTTGCCATTTCCTCAAAATCACCCTGTGCCTTCTCTCTCTCTCTCTCTCTCTCTCTCTCTATCCCTCTTACTACTAAACTTTCAAAAAGAATAGTCTATATTCTCTGCCTACTATACTTTTCACCATGTACTCACTAATAATGTAGCATCAACTGATTAGACTTTTTTCTCCAATCAATCAAACTAACTAACAAGTATTGACTAAGTGCTTCCTAAGTACAGCCACTGTACTAGTACCAGGCTGTACTAACCACTGAGTATACAAAGAAAGGTTAAAAACAGTGCCTTCCCTCAAGGAGCTCACATTCTAATGAACCACAATTCTCCAATCCAAATATCCTTTCTCAGTCCCTATTCTTCTTGACTTCTTTTTGGTAACATCTCACACAGCCAATCTCTATCAACCTCTGATTCTGTTCTGACATCATTCTTTGCCTTCTGCGTAGTAGTTTAATTTATATCAACAAACATTTATTAAGTAATTAGTATGTTCCAGGGGAAGACAACATGTACTTACATAAATATAGACATACACAAAATGAATACAAGGTAGTTTGGGGAGGGAATGCAGTAACCACTGGGGCATGGGGGAGATCAGGAAAAGCTTCATAGAGAAGATGGTGCTTGATCTAAGTCTTAAGAGAAACCAAGGGGGGCAGCTAGGTGGTGCAGTAGATAGAGCATGGGCCCTGAACTCTGGAGGACCTGAGTTCAAATCTGGCCTCAGATACCTAACACTTACTAGCTGTGTGACCCTGGGCAAGTCACTTGCCTAATCAAAAACAAACAAATAAACAAATGTAAAAAAAGAAAGAGAAACCAAGCTTTCTAAGGGTAGAGGTGAGGAGGGAGTGGATCCCAGGTGTGAAGAGCAACCAATCCAAAAGAATGAAACCTGAAGGTGGAGCATCAGGAGGGAAGACAGCAAAGACACCAGTATATGGAAGGATGTAATAGATATAAGAAGACTAAAAAGGTAGGAAGGGGCCTGGCTATGAAGGAATTTAAATGTCAAATAGAGGTTTATAATTCATCCTAGACAATAATTGTTGTTCAGTCATGTCTGACTCTTTGTGACCCCATTCGGGGTTTTCTTGGCAGAGATATGGAGTGGTTTACCGTTTCCTTCTCCAGTTCATTTTATAGATGAGGGGGCTGAGGCAAACAGGTTTAAGCGACTTAACCCAGGGTCACACAGCTAGTGTCTGAGGCAGGATTTGAACTCTGGAAGAGGAGACTGAGATAGGCCCGGCACCATTTAGAAACCTCTAGTGATAATAGTTCAATTGGTTGTTGTTTAGTTGTTCCTGATCCCAAATGAGGTTTTCTTGGCAAAGACACTGGAGTGGTTTGCCATATAGTTAGCCACTAAAGTTTTCTGAGTATATGTTCTTTAAACAGTGGCTAAAATGTTGTTCCTAATGTATACATATCATGATGTCTTTCCCTTCTAAAATTTTCAATTGCTTCACACTTAAAGGATACAAATTCCTTAGTCTAGCAAATAAAGTTGTCACAATTTGGCTCTAAATTCCATTTCCAGCCTGCTTTCACTTTATCCTTACCTTTGTGTACTATGTCCCAGATGAAATGGGCCATCAGCTATTTTTTTGTCTTGTTTTACCCTCTCCTCCTTCTGTTTGGCTGGTTTTCTACCTCTCATAGAGAAGAATACATACTCTCTACATCTGTGTTGAAATCTGTCTCCTCTAGGCCCATCTCCTCCACAGATGAGGCTCAGTGTGGCTCAGTTCCTGAACAGCACTAGTCCCACCAAGTTTATATCCAGAGGCAGCATCACTGTCAGATGAATCCTTATCTCAGCTACTCCTAGACTGGAGTCCTAAAGATTACTTCTTGTTCCTCAGCACATCAATGCTATGCTTGTGACAAACCTGAACTTTGGAATGCTGGGATGCCAAGGATCTCCCCCCCCCCACCCCTTCCCCCAGGGATCTTTTGAATTCATGATGACATATGGAATCCTGATAAAGTTGCCCCCAGCCCCAGTGTTCTAACTTCCTTATGGGGCCCGCTAAAGAGCAGGCACGTTCTGATTTGACCACACAATCTGGCTTTGACCACACCACAGGCCCCCAGACTCAGTATAACTACTTCCTCTACCTAGCCACTGTCCCACCCCCTGACTCAGTATTCTAACTTCCTCATATATGCCTCACTGCTCACTAGAACAATAGGTGTGTCCATGAACTCATATTTCTTATAGAAACAGCAGGCAGGTCCATATGATGGGATCTCAGCCACTGCCTCTAGCTAGTCACTGCCCCTACACATCTCTCTAATCTCAGACAGGACCACAATACTCAGCCAATCGGAAAGCAGCACCACCAGGGTGCTCGAGCAGGATGTAGACCTCAAAACAACAGAAGGGACTTTCCCTAAGTAGGCACCTGTGCAGTAATAGAAAAAACTGTCCTTTGGGTCAACTTATGACATAGAGAGGCTTATTATAATATCATTATCATACATACATACCCCCCCAAAGGGTTTTTTCTGTATGCATTATCGGTAATTGCATGCATAGTCCCACTGAGGTTAGGACCCCTCCCCTATCACCTTATCTCTTAACAAACCCTTCCTGCCTTTGTAATATTCATAATTTCTGTTATGTAATTGCATCTTTACCCTATAAAAATCCATCTTACTTTCACTAAAGTTGCTGGTTCCTTTTGGAACCAAGCCCGCTTCCAAGGGGTGTCAATCCTTAGTAAATGCCTATACTTGGATAAGAGGTGGTCTGACTCTGAATTCTTTGAGGTGGTGCTGCCCCAACACACCATGAAACTGCAACAGCCTCTACTCCAACAGTTGCCATGAAATGGAAAATGAGTCACTGAGCTCTCCCAAGAGTCCTGAGGCACTGAGGAAGTGACTTCTGCAGTCAATCCAAAGGCCTCCTCTTCACCTTTTGGTTAGCCACAGGTACAGAATGTCCACGTATGCTCCACAGTCTCTGTAAAGTGGTTTTTAATTTATTTATTTGGTTGAGTTTTTTTGGAATACTGAGTCAACCTATCATGTCTAGCTTAGAAGTGTAGTGTGGCAGAGGCAGCTAGGTGGCGCAGTGGATAGAGCACCGGCCCTGAAGTCAGGAGGACCTGAGTTCAAATTCGGCCTCATACCAAACACTTGACACTTACTAGCTGTGTGACCCTGGGCAAGTCACTTAACCCCAATTGCCTAAAAACTTAAAAAAAAAAAAAAGAAGTACAGTGGCCATGTACAGGACTAATCCCACTCCTGATTGGCAAATCACGCAACTTGTTCCATTCCCTCCCTGGACTAGCTGGGTGGCACAGTGGATAGAGTGCTGGGCGGCACAGTGGATAGAGTGCTGGGCCTGGAATCAGAAAAACCTGAGTTCAAATCCAGCCTCAGACACTGACTAGCTGTGTGACCTTGGGCAAGTCACTGTTTGTCTCAGTTTCCTCATCTGTAAAATGAACTGGAGAAGGAAATGGCAAACTGCCCCAGTATCTTTATTAACAAAACCTCAAATGGGTTCATAAAGAGTCTGACAGGACTGAAACAACTGACCAATAAAATGGCAGCTGTGTGGCCCCCTTGTTCCTGGGAACATATCTTATTGGTGCTGGACTTAGGGAGGACATTCCATTGCTTTATCTCACTGTAGCTCACAACTCCAGAACTTAAGTGGCCCGCCAGCCTCAGCCTCCCCAGCAGCAGGGATTTCAGGGACTACGGGGGTGTGCAGCATTCCCAGCTGCCAAGACACTTATGTTTCACGTTATCTCAGCTCTCTAAGAAGCAAGCTCCCTGGCGTTTCCACATGGGGAGATGCCATTAAAGGAACTCTGTACAAGTGTCATACCTCCATTACATCAAAAACAAAAACAAAAAAACTCTTTCCATCTCCTTATTTTTGTGAGCTTTCTATCCCTTTTATTCACTGAGGAAAATAATTTAAGGTGTCTCCAGATGTGTTACACTTGAAGGGAGGATGATGCTTCCCTTCCACTACAGGGACTTAAAAAAAAATTCTGAATTTAACAAACACCAAAAAAAGGACCCTAAACCCATATACACAGTAGAATATAAAATTGTAAATCTTTATCAAATATAAATTGCATTTTAAAAGTATATAATAAATTATATATATTACTTTCAAAACTGTACTGCTGTTTCCTTCTGAAATTCCTTTAGTTCTCTTCTGTGCATTTAAAAAAATTTCTATGAAATCTCTTGTTTCTTTTCTTTTGAAACTTTCTCTCTAAATCTCCTATTCCCTCCTGAATATCATTCCCCCCTCCAAGAAAAAAAAGAAAACCACAATTCTTACAGCAAATAAGAAGAGCCAAACAAAAGATGCCATTTCCAAAAACAGTATTTTGAATCCTGGTCCTTGAGTCTATTATCCCTCTGTCAGGAGGTGGGTGACATGTTTCCTCATTAGTCCTCTAGAGTTATGATGGGTCATTGCCCTGATCAGACTTCTGAAGTTTTTAAAAGCCTTCTGAGGTCCCTTATAGCTCTAGATTTATGATGTGGGGACCTTACTCTCAGTGAAACAGGAGTCTGGGTTGTGGGTTATCAACTATGGGATACTGGAGCATGGTTAGGGGTAAGAGGACTTCAAAGACTGAGAGATGGGGGAAGGAGAAAGGGCAAGGCACATTAAACAGATGGGTAAGGCTGATATGAGTACATCCTCATAGCCAAAAGGATAGGTCATTTCTTAATGGATTTGAGTATGGGTTGCAATGATTCCATGCCTTATGGCTAAAGGCAGAAGCATTAGAAAAGTATAAACAAAAATTTCTATATAAAAAAACCCAGATATCATATTTCACTTTAATTCAAGACATTGCTTCTTCTGATTCAGTCTGTTTATATTTTCTTAGCTTTCTTAGAAAGCTACATTATATGGTTACATATAAAAATAATTTCCCTTTTAAAAATGACTCCTGATGTTTTTTCTTTTCCTTTGGTGATTCCCTTAAAACAAATCTACTTCTTATGCTTAGGCATGGTATTGGAGGCTATGAGAAGATAGAGCTTTCAAAATCAGGATTAAACAGCTCCCCAGGGAACCTAGCCTAAATTTTTGAAAACATTTTATTTGCATTAGATTTGTCAGGCCCAGCAGGTGAAACTCTTTGCCCAACTTCTTCCTTCATCGTCTGCCCCCCAGGAACCTATGTCTATGAAGAATATAAATAGAAGCATCTAAACTCTAAATATGTCAATCTTTTAGAGGCAAAAAATAACTATCCATGCCAAAGGGAAATCCTAGTGACCTAGCAATCTGACAAAGCCATATTCTTCAGAAGGGAATACAAGGGTCACAAAATAGGTAGTTGCTTTCTGTTTGTTTTTAATTTACCTTCTTTAAGATGTCTAGTCCTTTTTCAAAATTTCATTTATCTAATGGTGGGGGTTGGAGGAGGAATGTAGTGATTCCTTAAGGATGTGAAATAAGCTCTAGATATGAAGTATTAACATGTTCTTGGTGGTAAGATGGTTCTGGGTAATGGGGGGAGGAATATAGTGGCTCCTTGAGGATGGCAAATAAGCTCTAGATATGAAAAATCAACATGTTCTTGGTGGTATGCCCAAAGAATCCTAGAGATGACATTCTGGGATTCTCATAGCTCTTTACAGTTTACAAAGTATTTTAGAGTATATATAGCAATCCATGAGGTAAGTAACCATATTATTATTTTCATTTTATATATGAGGAAACCCACACTCAGAGTTTCAATGACTGTCCTAAAGTTGCATATGGAATGAGTGGCAATGCCAGGACTTCAAACTGAGATCTTCTGAGTCCCAAGCTCTTTCTGCCAAGCTAGGCTCTCTCTACTAATGGGTAATAATGCAAAACAAGTCTACATAGTTTTCCATATTTCATTCTGTCCTTGTGTAACATTACTTCAATTAACACCTAATTTAGAAGTACTTGAGTTAGCACAGCACTTGGCAACAGTGGGCACTCAATAAGTGTTTGTTCATCATCAACACTTTGATTTCTTTCCAAAAGACTGGCCATATGCTCTAACACAACACACAAGTGCAACATCAACATAGTGGAAAAGTTAAATGATATTTTTAATACTTTTTTTGGGATGGACCTATGATTTCCTTGATGCTGGGAACTCTGGATAAGAAAACTCCCTTGACTAATGCAGACTGGCACCTGGTCCTCAACTTTGGTAGAGTCTTAAGAGAGTTTTCTGGGGGTGCTGGATGGTTGAACAAATTGCCCAAGGTATGTGTCAGCCAGTACATGTCATGGGCAGGACTAGAACCCAGGTTTTTCCGTAGTCCAAGATCAGTTCTCTACCCTGGACTCAATGTAGTCTCTTTTTTAATACTTATCCATTAGTAAATTAGTAAAGCCATCTTGATTTATTCAGATGTTCTTGAAAGTATTAGCTGAATACTTCCAAAGTTTATAAAATTTTGGGGGAGGCAACATGGCCTATTGGGGAGAGAGAGAGAGAGAGAGAGAGAGAGAGAGAGAGAGAGAGAGAGAGAGAGAAGACAGACACACAGGCACAGACAGAAACACAGACAAGGACAGAGACAGAGAGAGGGGGAGAGAGAGACAGAGAGACAAAGACCAATTGTAGAATCAGGAAAACCTTGATTCATTCAGATCCTGTCCCTACCACATATTAGCTATAGTACTATGGGCAAATCACAATCTTTCAGAGCCCAATGAACCTCTCTAAGACAACAGAACTCTAGAACCCAAAGCAGCAGCTTCACTGTCGGGGACCTAACCTAATCTGTAGTTGGTGAGTGAAGGAGCAGTACACTCATAATTACAGCTCCCTAGAAGTGGAACCTACCACCTTGAGCCTCAAGCAGAACATGGAAGCCTTTTCTTTCGGATATGTGGTAGAAGGGATTCCTGTTCAAGTGGGAAACAGGCCGAAGCCCATGAAGTGACTTGCCTAAGCTCACCAAAGAAGTAGCAGGACCAGGATTCAAACTAGTTACAGTTACTAGTTCACTTCGGGCCACGATACAAAGATCTAGACTTTCTCTCCACAGGAACCAGAGAAGATCATCCCATTTGGTGATATTTTCTGTGGGGCAAAGGAAAAATCCATCAAGGGGCAAATGCAAGGGCAGATGAGGTGACTTACACATACAGGGAGGCTTTCAACAGCTGTCACTCCTGTCTGCAGTCTGTTTCTGCTTCTAGTCTTCCCCCTGAGCCTTGTGAGAGTTTAAACTAAACCACCTCATCAGACCACTGCCCATTAGCACAACTTACTTGCTGTTGTCTGTTTTCTGGTAAACCTCAGTGAGCTCAGATTCTGTTCCATAGTACCTATTTACTTGTCTCTGGTTAGCCTCTGAATAAAAGACTGTTTTTAACAAATGACTCATCCCACCTGGATATTACTGACCTCTTTAAACACACACACACACACACACACACACACACACACACACACACACACATACACACCACACACATCAATGCTCAGAGTTTAAATGCAAGGATTTAAAACACTAAACTCTAAAAGAAAATGTCTGTCAAACATGTTTTAAGAAAATTTCTTTAGGAGATGGAAAGATTTTGGGATGGTACAGTCAGAAGAGAGCCTGATTTGGTAGGAAATATACATAGCCCCTCAGAGCACGATCCTCATGGGCTCGGCATGGTTAAACCTCAGAACCATCATGCAGCTGTGTCA
Organism: Vombatus ursinus; assembly: GCF_900497805.2. Classification (NCBI taxonomy): domain Eukaryota; kingdom Metazoa; phylum Chordata; class Mammalia; order Diprotodontia; family Vombatidae; genus Vombatus; species Vombatus ursinus. The sequence goes on along the minus strand of NW_020954557.1, from coordinate 35,997,131 downwards.
TGAAGAACAATACTCAATACCTATTTGCTGTTAAAGGATTTTAGCAAAAAACCAGTCCCATCTCCTACCTTTCCCCCCACCAAAAAAAAAAAAAAAGATGAAGAAAAAATTGCCACAAAAGAGTGGCTGAAAAAAAGATAAAAAGATGCACAACTTGTTTTTCTTCTATTTAATCTACATATTCCCTGCATGCTAGAGTGAAAAGAGTATTGTGTTTGGAGTCTCAGGACCTAAGTTTGAATGGTAAGTCTGTGACTTACTACCTGTGTGACCTTGGACAAATCACATACCTTTGCTGGGCTTGAGTTTCCTCATCTATGAAGTGACATTGAAGTTCTAAATCTGTGGTCCTATGATAATTTCCCTGGAGAATGTCCTTAGAACCACAAAAGTCATAGAACGTGAAAAGCTGGAAGGGAAGATGGAGATGATATTGTCTAATCTCCTCATTTTACAAATAACAAGTGATGGCATTTATAGAGTACTTCAAGGTTTACTAAGTGGTTATATTTGACCCTCATAACAATCCTATTGGGTAGGTTCTATCATTATCCTCATTTTATAGATATGGAAACTGAGTCTCAGAGAGGCAGCTAAATGATAAATGTTTGGGACAGGATCTGAACTCAGGTCTTCTTGACCTCAATTCCAGTGCTCTATCCACTATAGTGCTGTGGTGGAGAAAATTAAACATTTGTTGGTGTTTAGTTAATTAGTCGTCTCTGACTATTTTTGACCCCATTTGGGGTTGCCTTGGCAAAAATACTGGACTGGTTTGTCATTTCCTTTCCCAGCTCAGTTTACAGAAGAAGAAACTGAGGCAAACAGGGTTAAGTGACTTGCCCAGGGTCACATAGCTGGCAAGTATCTGAGGCTGGATTTGAACTTGTGTTCTCCTGACTTAAGAGCTGGCACTTTGTCCACTGCGTCACCTAGCTACCCCAAATGAATCCCAATATGATCTTATAGCACAATGTACTCCTCTTCACACTCTCCATAGCTTAATTTGTATTATATTTATCTGTGTATAGCCCTACTAGATTCTAAGCATTTTCAGAACAGGGACCATGTCTCATTTATCTTTTAATTTCCTCCAGTGCCTGTCACAGTACATTGCACATACTAAACAGATAAGTGTTAATGAATAAACTGGTAAAATGACTTGCCCAGGGTCACATGGTCATTTAGTGGAAGAGTTGAAACCAGAATTCAGTTTTTTTAACTTCCAATCTAGAGCTATTTCATCTGCACCACAACTCCTAAATTCCTAAAAATGAGTAACACAGGGAGTCCAATGTCTATAGTGTCACTTGGATAAACATATTTTACTATTAAATATTTATCATTTTTTTGGATTTGGAATGTTTTATTGATTTCTTTTGCTTTCCCTCTCCTTTCTTTTCTTTTAATTTTTCTTTTTTTCTTTGTTTGGCTGGGGGGAGGAGGGCTATGCATCAGTGATTGACCTTCCAGATTAGGTGTTGATTAGTTAATAGTAAAATGAGTTTCAATTCCTTGGGCATGTATCAAATGAGGGTATGGTAAAATGAAAACAAATCATGATGGTTGGCAGAAAGAAAAAACAGGCAAAGGATTAACTACTTAATGAAGATAAACCAGACAAAAGCTTATAGAGCTGGTTGTACTCTGATGACTTTTTAGTTTGTTTAGTAACTGGAACACAAGATGGAAAATACAAAATTGTTTTCTTTTCCTGGGCTGATTTAGTGGTTATGATTTTCAGTTACCTCATCTGTAAATGGAGATTAGGGTTAATCTTACCTTTCACCAGAGCGGAGTATGTCTGAATCATTTAGTATCAGATAATAGTTCAAATAATCATAAAGAAATTTAGCTGATCCCTTTCTTTATGACCACAGATAGTCCTAAGTACTTAGCTATAGAAAAATGTTTAATTTGGTGCATTATGATACTCTCCAGTATATGATATTAATATGTAAAGCATCTACACAACCCAATAGGGCTATATGATCAACAATCTGCATCTTAATAAGTCTTAATGCAAAGTTGATGTGAGGTAGGAGCCAATGGCTTCTGTTAGGCAACACAAACAAGCACAAAAGGAGTTCATAAAAGAGAATGGAGGCTTATAAATAAAATTAGTTTTAAAATGCAGATGTGATCCAGATGGATAGAAGTTAAAGTCTTCCCCCCCACCCCATCAACATACACACAAATACACAAAGTTTATAATTTCCTCCCCAAACGCAGCTTTCTTTCAAGCCTCACAAACAGTTCTTTTAGTAAAATAAGAAATACTAATGAATATTCAATTTCTGACAACAAATCTCACTTTTTAATCCAATAAGTTAGCCCCAAATCCCTATTTTCAGGTCCCTTCCAAAAGACAAGGGAACTTCAGTCTAGAAGAAGGAGAGAACTGTATCTGAGCAGGCCATTATAAACTCTTTGAGTCAGTTGATTGACTCAGTAGATAAAGCACAAAGCTTGGAGTCAAGAAGACTGGAGTTCAAATCAGGCATCAGACACCTATTAGTTGTGTGACCCTGAACAAGTCACATAACCTCTTTTTGCCTCAGCTTTCTCAACTGTAAAATGGGGAAATAATAGTACCTACTTCCTAGGGTTGTTGTGAGAATCAAATAAGATAATATTTGTAAAGTACCTAGCATCGTGCCTGGCACATAGTACTTAATAAGTTCTTTCTTCCTCCCTCCCCTTTTTCCTTCCTTCCTCTATCTTCCCTCTCTCCCTCCTTTCTTCCCTTCCTTCCTTCTTTTCTTTCCTTCCCTCCCCTTCCTTTTGTAAATGATGGATTTATTATTATTCTCCCAATTCTAGCCTTGGTTTCTCTAGTTTCTGTTGGGAGGTTGGGTATTTAATAGTCCCATCCTTCCAAATGAGTAACCACCCCCTTCCCCCCAGGGAAAAATCCTGTTCTGATTTAAGAGTTTTCTTTTAAAAGAGGAGAAATGAATGAGAAAGGATGAGCTCTAGGGCATTTCTATTCCACAGCCTTCTACTTACCTTCCAGCCTAAGCAGGGCTCCCTATAAGTTATGGTCTGGCCTATGGTGCTTGAGATTTGACATTCTATCTCAAATCACCAATGAACCTAGTTTCTCTCTCCCCTAGAAGTCTGAGGTCATTTAAAACACCCACTTATCTCCTTCCCTGGCTCATCTGGGTTAGTGTAGGCATTTCTTGGCACAGGTGACCCATCTGCTTAGTCACTGAAGAACTTCTCTTCTCTCTCTCAACAAATGGCAGTGGTATGCTGTCCTTTATCTATAAAGATGCTGTCACTCACCTGGGCCACCATCAGCAAGGAGGAGTCTCTTGGAAGCAAAATTTTCCAACATCCAGGCACCTATACTCACAAGAGAGAGGTTAACATGGCATAAACTCTCTAGTAATAATCCTGAGGTACAAAAGGGCACCCTAGAGAGCTTTCCCTCCTTGCTTGCTGCTGTGGCTTCCTCTACTGCAATGTACTCCACTTAAATGCCCCCTAGGCCACTTGGGGACTAGAGCAAACTCCTGTCTTGTCCTGTTTCCTGGCTCCTTCTATTTACCCAATCTGGCACAATTTCATGTATCGAAGAGAGGCCTGTATATTTACAGCGACACATAAACATTAAATAATCATCATACCTGAGCACCCTGGGAAGAATTAGGGGAGGATTGTCAGCTTTAATTTGGAAATTTTCTTGTTCTTTGTCAGTTTGGCTCTCAGACTTAAAGCCAAGAGAGAACTGAAACTGTCATTACTATCTGATGGCTTGCTTCTCAATGGCACAGAAGAAATTAGCTAGGGACTTCTCAAACTAGCTCCCTCTGGATGCTTCTATCTAGCACACATTTCAGCAGTCTCAGCAGAGAGAACAAGCACGTAGTGACTGGCCCCACTCCTTGCTAATATGATGATGCAATCACATCAAATTTCCATCTAAAGGTAGGGTGATTTCTTTGCACTCATTCCACTGGGACTGTGGGGATGTGGTGGGAAGGAAGAGAAGGGAGAAGAAGAAGAAAAGGAGAAACAAGACTGAATGGGCTAGAGGTGGATGACAAAGGACTATGATAGCTTTAGCTATGAATAAATGCTGGTTGGGAAACAGTGAGGTTAGCATATAGTCAAAATGCCACCAGCAAATTCACTCAGACACACCAAGTACATTACCTACGGTAGAGAGGAAAGAGTCACAGACTTAAGTTAACATAAGTTGAACCTAGGTTCAAATCTTGCTCTTATCAAGCTGTGTGACCTTGGGTAAGTCACTTAATCTCTGAGCCTTCGTTTCTTTATATGCAAAATGGCAGTAATAACAGCAATAACACTCAGAGTTGTTTCAGGGATAAAGTAAAAATATATGTGGGGCAACAGTACAATATAAATTTTAGCTATTATCACTCATTTAAACTCAGTGAGGTTTGTGGTTTAGGGAGTGGTTAAGGAGTGATCAGTTCTTAAAGGAACATGAACTTTTTGTATCTACTTCGAAGGCGTTTTACCCAGAGTTCACCAGGAAAAGCCCAAGGAGGGTGAGGTACATGGAGGTATGGATTTTAGGTCTGCTACTAAGTCACTAAGTTAATTAGCAATCAGCACCAACTGAGGGTTGCTTAGTCTGCCACCAATCAATGTTTGTTTGACAAGATAGATGGAGGGAGTATACATATGTCTTAAGTCTAGAATACACATAATGAGGAGTCCAGGATATGGTCTTGGAATTGGGGACCCAATACAAGTACCTAAGCATCCCATCAGTAGCATGTTTCTAAGACAGACTGATTAAAAGAAAAAAGGTGACAGAATTTGGGCAATGAGGGGAATAAGACAGACCTTATACAACTCCCCTACCAGGAAATGTGTGCGCTTTACTGTGATGGTAAATCATGGTGCTATCCAGCAATACCAATGCTGGTCTGTTGTTCTTCCTCTCCCCACCCCCACTATCTCGCCCTCCCCCCTCCCCCAACCTCAAAGCATATCTAATTACTGACAGAAATCCAATTTGGTGTTCATTAAGTGGACACCACCAAAGACAAAAATTACAAATTGAGTCAAAATTGTCCTTTGGAAGATCACTGCCTGATATCTCATGCTTGATACCACACAAATGTTTTCTGCCTACTGCAATTTCCCCTCCAAAATATCTCCATTCTTCTCTTCTTTGACAATTACAAATGATGACTTACTGAGGCAAAAGGATTACTTTTCAATTCCAATGGGATACTCTCAAGGACTCTTGTAAAATTTTCTCTTATAAAATTTTCTTGCTAAGATCTGAAATCCTAACTGATCTTTTCTGGGTACATTTTCTATTATTTTCCTACAACTAAAAGCACTAGTTTTCACAACTTAGTGATTTTGTAATTTTTTTCCTAATAGTACTCCAAAATGAAGGAATGAATATTTATACTTTCCTTAGGAGGAAATACTAGATCTTTGCAATAACATCATTCACTCTGAAGAATTCATTGCCCAGGGGAAGCGAAGGAGGAAGTGAATAAGCATTTATAGTGCCTATCATGTGCCAGGCACTGTGCTAAACTCTTTTTTATAAATTTTATCTCATTTGCCTAGGAGAAATATTACCTTATTTGCTCTTACTCATCAACAGTGAAGGTGCTTATTAGAACACAGAACAAACAAATAGAGGAAGGAAACATAACTAGGAAACAAGAACATAGCTATCCAACTTCTTTCAAACAATAAGGAGTATCTGACTAAGTATGTATTCAGGTGTATATACTGGATAAAAAACAATGGGAAAGGGGATACTGGACTATAAACTCCTTGAAGGCAGAGTTTGTCTCATCTGCCTTTGTATACCTACCACCTGGCATGTAATGAGGACTAAATGTTTGTTGTACTTAATTTCTTAGATTTTTTATATATAGTCCTGCCCAGAGATAGGTGGAGTCCCTAATAAGAATACATTTCTTTTTAAGAGCTTTTAGATGTTCTATCATGGCCCTCAACAGTTTTGAAAGTCAGAGTTAGAGGAGTTACCTCCATTTTAAATCAATGGAGAAATAGAGAAACACATCAATTAAGTGAGAAGCCAAAATCAGGCAATTAATTTTTCTTCTCTTGACTCTCAAATAAGGTTACTTCCCTTAGGCTAACTTTCCAGTCCTGTGATCCTAAGTTTCAACTTTTATTTTTCCTAAGGCAAAATGAAGGCCCAGCATACATATAAGCAACTTAAATGAGGATATTCAACTACTTGGTATCATATCCAGAATGTGATTAAGTGGTTTCCCAATCACCAAGGCTCCAAGAAAGAGAGACCCATCATTTGACCATCATTATTCTTTGGGTGATGTATGTCTGTGATTCATGGAATATCACTTCACTAAATGAAAGTTGAGGGCAAAGATAGAGAGGCACATGGTGGCTGTGGGTAGGCAACTTTGTGTTATGAATGACGACTTGTGCAGAAGAAGCAGAATCTAGGATATCATCAAAGAAATTCAAGATTAGGGAAAGGGTATCCCTTTCCCAGAACCAGGGATGGATATCCAGAGGGTTCCACTGGCATCCATGCAACATTAATATGAAGAGACCTAGAGGTGTGGGGTGCTCCGACCTGGAGATTGCTATGCGGCCCTGCCTGAATGAATTCAATTCAAATCTTCTTCCAGCCAGAGAAAAAGTTTATTACAGATAAACCATATAGGCCAGGTGATGCCCCTAAGGATGAGCAGGCATGAGAAAAGCTCAGCCTCTGGGCATGAGAGATTCTCAGCATTTGAATGGGGGCCAGGGTGGATCTTACATACACTAAAGTAACTTTGGGTGGCCAGAGGAGGGGGGGGTGGTTGGGAAAAGGGTCTAGGTGAGGATTCTGTTTGGAAGGTCTGAGAGATTGAATAAACAGGGGGAATAAATAATGAAGGGAACTGGAAGGAGGATGTTTGAAAGGCATCTGCATAAGATCAAAAGGTGGGGCTAGGGCTTTCAAAGGGAGATAAAGGAAGGGGAGTTGATAAGGAACCTAAAAATTTAAGGGTGTTCTGGGACCAGTAGACAAACGGGAGCAAGATTCTTTTTAGGGCTAGGGGTGAAGGCTCATCTGAATAGGATCAAAAGGTAGGGCTAAGGTTTTCAAAGTGAGATGAGGAGCTGGGGCCTGTAGAGCCAGATTCCCTTTGGGGCAAGGGGCAAATATCTAGGCTTAGGCCCACACCCCATCAAAGATACATACAGGGAACACTGGGTGGAGCCCATCAGGCCAATGGCAGATTTATGGAAAGACACGACTAATAATCACATGGAATGAGTAGGCTTTGATGGGTTATGAGGAAATACCATCACTGGAAAGAATAATCACATCAATGAGATCATATCTCCAAAGTATTAAAGTCATCCCAAATGGGGTTGCAAAAATATCTTCATCATGACCAAAAATTTAAAATAAATCTACTTCCCACAAATCAGGTATTTACATATACATTATAGGTTATGACAGATTCATAAAGCTGTTCTGGTCAGTAAGGGAATACTTTCAGCAAGGATAAAGCTAAGAGGCCTCCTATCCCAATATTTTCTCTGGGAAAAACAAATAAATAAGGGGAATATCTAATTTAAAAAAGGAATTTCCCCAAATAACTAACATTAACACATAGCAAGCGTAGTCATGACCACTATAACTAAATATTCTGAACAAACTGGGCAGCTGAAACCCTTCTCAATCAAAAACAATTCTACTTTTTCACAAAATGTCTTTTTCTCAGAAATTAATAGGCAATGTAGTTTTGGGAGACAGTACCCTCTTCCCTCTCCCCAACTAGAAGTCATCAAGCAGGTGAGAGTTTTTTTGTTCAAGTATGGTTTGGATTTGAAAGCTTCTCAGTTCCCATATAACTGTGTGATTCTATAATCACACAACTGGTTAAGAATGAGAAGATGAAATTTGAGAAACTCCTATGACATCTTAGAGCCAGAAGGGATCCTAGAGTTTTAATCCAACTCTCTTTTGACAGATAAAACAAAAAATGAGGTTACATATGAGTGAAGTTATTTGCCCAAAGTCACAAATGGTACCAGATCCAGGATTCACTGTATCCTATACCATATCCTTCTCTAATGCAGATAATAAAGTAAAATACAATACATGTCTTCGTGATGTTCATGAAAATACATCACATTGTATTTAATCCTAAATTGATAGAAATAAATATGTATTTATATTGAAATGATTAATCAGTATTTAGGAACCTTTTGCCCCCAAGTGAACACAATCACATTTTGATATGAATGTTAAAGAGAACAGAAGAAACATAGCTTAGTAAATTGTAAGGCATGGATTTGCATATGATTACTGAAAAGCCTATCATATACCTTTAATACATCATAGGATAAAAATTCACAATTGCATCTCTGCAGCTGTGCTGAGGCCATAGCTCTTAAGCTTCTTATGGCTTTTTCTCTCATATAACCTATGGCTCTTCAAGACCTTGAATTATTTTATTATAATATTTCCCAGCAGGCATCCTGGGAATGCTGCAGCCAATGGTGATGTCCTTGGCACAGCAGAATACGGCCACCCAAATACTAGCTGTGATTTCAGCACAGAGTTCTGAAAAGGTGGGTGGGGATGGGGGGCAGGGAGGAGGAGGGTGGAGGGTCATGTTACTTCCTGCTTGTTTTCTATTGGCTTCTAGTGTAGGGACCTGTACCCTAGATTGAACTGAGAAAGAGGTTCTGCATCTCAATCTATCCTTAGGGAAGAATTGATCAACAAATTTATATTGAATGACTTACAATGTGGCAGGCTCAGTGCCAGGAGCTGGAAATATAATGACAAAAAATGAAACAGTCTCTGCTTCATGGGATCTTACTTTCTATTGAGACTTTCTTGGAAAGCCAAGACATGACAAGTGAAACTCCCCAGTTGATTTCAGTATACTACAATCAGTAATATGCAGTGATTGGGGGAAAAAATGAGCATAACAGCATATTACAAAGTCTTTGAACTGTGTATTTTTTTAATAGGCAAAATGGACCATAAAAGATACCTACAGAGTTATTACATCTATTGTTTCACAGCCCAGGTGGGGATGCTTCATTATGTGAATTATTAACAAGATAACATATTAAACTGAAAATGTGTTAAGTTTAATTGAAAGCTTCATATCTAAACTGCTTACAGAAGGATTTGTGGCTATAGTCATAGTATACTTAACTCCTCTGTGTCTCTCCTATTGACAATGGAGTCTAATGGCCCCTCAAAACCATTACAGTCTTATATTAAACATATTATAGAAGAAGCAGTATAAATTTTCATATGGGATTATAAACTATTACAAACTACCTGGGGATTCTAAAATCCATTTTTTTTCCCAATGAGCTTTATTTACACAACCAACCACAAAAGGTTATTGTTAGAAAGGAAAACAAAGTAAATATCTGCTTTGGGATTCAATTAAGTTCTTCTGTAAAATTAAAAGGGTTTTTTCCAATTATGATGAAGTGGAATTATTTCCTATGGACATTTGTATTTCCTGTTGATATGGGAGGGAAGAAAAGTCTGGTCTGTGAAATGCTACTTTCTCAAGCTATTATATGAATAATATATATTACATATGAAATATAACTTGGGAAATTCATCTTCATACACTATAAAAGCTATGGTCATATCTCCTGAAACATACTTGATTGAATCTGATCTCAGAAACTGAGCTGAGTTAGCATTTGAAAGGAAGAAACTACATCAAAAAATAAAATAAAAATACCTTTGGTGCTGCTATAGGAATCCCTGATTGTCGCTGTGTGACCATTGCATTTCAAAGGAGGAATGGATTGATTATTTGTATTTATTATATTATATATTTATTATTCATATTATTTATTTTACATTTATGTTATTATTTCTATTTTCCTTATAAGGATGGCTTTTGTTACCCAAATCATCAGAAAAAAACCAATAATGATCCATATAATTTATTCCTTTTCAAATCTATGAGTCAGTAAAGTAATTAGATCTCTCATCAAAAAGCTCACCTGCCGGTAAAAAACGTTCTCGATCCTTCTCACACTTTCCAAGCCCACTCATTACCTTTTCTTGCCCATCTCCATTCCTCTAGAAAGTTCCCCTCATCACAGGACTGAGAGGATTTATTAGGTTATGCCTTTGGTAAAGTATTCCACAAGGCACCAATTTCCATTGAAAATAGGAGAAAACAATATGAAAAAGGAGTAAGAAAAGAAGATAGGAGGAAATGATTTTATAAGATGATGATTTTTGAGGAGAAAAAGGCCCCTTAAAAGGAAGGAAGAAATTGAGATTAGGGAACCAGGTTTAGGGCTGGGAAGAACAGAGAGATAGAGCTTGTGAAAACCCTTAATGTTTTTGCTCTCCACCACCCCACCCCCAACCCCACCCTCAGCTTTCTAGTTTTCTTTTTTTTTTTTTCTTTAGGTTTGCTTTCCTCCTACCTTTAAACTCTGGGCATACAGGTTTATGTTAAATTGCCTCTTTTGTTTAATAATGTTATTGCTATTAAAGAGCTCAAGGTTAGCTATAAACAAGTAAGTGCTGCTTTCAATAACCCAAATGACCCCAGACAAATATTTCAATAATGATACGATAATTCCATCAGAACACACTAATAGCGCTCCAAGGGAACTAAAAAACCCAAGGCTGCCAAACAGAAATCGTGCTAATACAGTTATCATCAACTCATCTTTGTTCAAAGCCACTAGAATACCTGCTCTTTTCTGTGATGCCAGGGCAGAAAACGCTCCACACTCCTCATTTCGGATTGTCTCTATGGTTTTGTAAATCTAAGCCCCTATGTTCTGTGTCCAGGGCAGAGAAAATAATACCTTCACAAATGACATGAGCCAGCAAATGGCACACAGCCTAAGGTTGACTCAGTTACTAAAACAGATTGCTGTCACCACCAGACCCATTGTGAGCTGATGTTATCTGTGACCTGAGTAGTTTTGAAACTAGCAGGAGAAACACATGGTTCAAAGTCACCTTCTGCTGATAGGTGGGGCTATAACAAAGCAAGGTTCTTTTCCAAGGGCCATTGTTTGTGTCCTTTTAAATGAGACTACAATGTCTTGCCCAGATGAGGTTAGAAACCCGTTCTGTGGATAATGTAAGTGTAGCCTTTACGGACAGGTGAAGAAATGGATAATCTTGAAGCCACCTTTGAATCCTAGGAGACTATACTAAGTTAAATGAAGAGCAATGAAGGATATAACAATGATTTTTAAAGCCTCATTCATATGACATCATTCATAAAATGTTTTTTTTTCCCTTAAGATTTTACAAAATGGGTATGGAGGAAGGAGGACCAAATGGAAAATCTAACTCTGGACACTTAGGGGTCATTCACTTAGTCAACAAGTATTAATTAAGTACCTATTTTGTGTCATGCTAAGCCCCTAAGGATGCAAAGAAACAGTTCGTGCCCTCAGGGAGCACACAGGCTAATGGGGGAGACATCAAAATAACTATGTACAAACAAGATACAGAAGGGATAAATTAGAAATAATCAATTGAGGGTGGACTCTAAAATTAAGAGGGATTGTCAAAGGTTTCCTGTGGAAGGTGAGATTTTAAATGGGACTTGAAGGAAGGCAGGGAAGCCCTCCCTCTACTCTCTGGCAGCATGCTGCATATTGCTATGGTATGCAGATGGATTTTCATTGCTTGTATGAGGTATGTTTGATGATACTGTGGCTTTTCCTAATCTCTACCATTACAAAGCTCTTTAGTTCTGCCCCTTCTTCATTCAAATAGATTTTAATGGTGGAGGAAGATTTCACAGGCTAAAGAGACACAGATGAAGGGAATCTCAGAGGCTTTCTAGTCCAACCTCCAAAGTTTTAGTAACTTGGCCAAGGTTACACAAATAGTAAGTAGCAAAGTCAAGATTTAAACTTAAATCTGCAGAATCTACTATATATTTTCCTCTTACTTCATTTTTGAGTTTCCTTACTATGTTTTCTTTTTTTTTTTTACCCTTTGTCCTCTATTTTTTGGCTGTATCTGATCACATTTGACCATACAACTTCCTCTCATTCCTCATTCTCACACTGCTGGTCCTAATAAAAGCCTCTCATCCAAGTGAGAACCTTGTGAATGCCAGTGTGACCATTTTTTTTTTCTTTCCACACATATTTCTAAACACTCTGAGGGTGAGCCACTCCCTTGGGCGACATCATTCATTCTCCATCCCACTGGAAGACAGAATGCTGCTATTATGTGGGAAATGTTACACTTAGGAAAACAAAATGTCCCCAAGTGGAATTTACCTTTGCAGATTCTTTAGTGTCACTTGATATAGGGAATTTTCCATATTTCATACTTGCTTATTGAATACTCACCACGTGCTTAGCTCTAGGAAAAATACAAAGAGGAATAAAATATAGTTCCTTCCTTTCAGGAGCTTACAGTCAAGTAAAAGTGGCCAGAAATATGCACAAAAAGCTATAGGGCAGATAATGAAAAGTGATAAAGGACTGGTAGACTTCTGTAGGGGTGTAGAGGAGGTAGAGAAAATTTCTGGTTCAGCAGTAGGAGAATGGGGCCAGGGCATATGAAGACAGAGAAGGGTCCATGGAGAAGAAAATATTTTAAATGGACCTTAAAGGACAAGTAGGATTAAAATGTGTAGAAATTGGGTGATGGGGGAAAGGATAGAATGATGTAATGGAAGGTTGCTAGAAGAGTATTTCAAACAAATGGAATAGTACAAGCAGAGGAGGGAATCAAGTTTTTTCCAACTGCATATTGAAAAGTTCCACTCATCTGCCCTTCCAGCACCTTAAACTTGATGTGACCCATGCTCAGTTCATTCATTCCTTCAACAAATATTTATTAAGAATTTTTGTGTACAGAGCCCCATACTAGGGGCTGGAAGAGAAAAAAAAATTAAGATAAGATCCCCTTAGGAGACTAAACTACAGGAAGGAAAAGGATGAGATTCAAACAAAATCAATCAAGAAGCATTAATTAAATGTCTACCACGTGTTAGGCACCCTACTATGTGCTAGAGATAAAAAGGAAAGTGAAAACAGTCATTCTCCTTAAGGAGCTAATATTCACATTGGAAACAATGGGTAACCCTGCAGGACTTAACAGTCAGGAAGACTTAAATTCAAATTCCACCTCATTACATACAAGTTTTGACATTGGGCAAGTCATAAACTCTGTCAGACTCAGTTCCATCATCTTTAAGAAAAAGCTCGAAGTACATACCTGACAGGGTCATTGTGAGGATAAAAGGAGATGGCATATGTACAATGTTTTGCAAACCTTAAAATATTACATAAATGCTAGCATGGAAAGACAACATGTACATATGTATGTAGGTATGGAACAGATGCAAGTTGATTTTATGGACAGCACCAGCAACAGGGGCCATCAGAAAAGTCTTCATATAAGAGGTGGTGCTTTTATATAACTGTTATACCTGATGTTCTATAAAGACATTGTTGTTGTTCAGTTGTTTTAGTAGGGTCTGACACTTTGTGACCCCATTTGGAGTTTTCTTGGCAAAGACCTGGAGTGGTTCCCCATTTCCTTCTTTTGTGATGTGAGGGGATTAGAGAAGACCATATCTAAGGTACCTTTTAGCTCAAAATCTATGAGCCTTTATGATCTTCTGATCCAAAGAGAAGGGAAGATCAATTTTGGATACATTGAGTTGGAGATGCCAGTGAAATACCTGTACCTGACTGGCAGAAACTATATCAATCTGAGGCTCAATGGAGAAGTTAAGGCTAAATAAAGGGATTTAGAAGACTCAGAACCTCAGAGTTTGGATGGACCTCATAGACAACCTGACTGTAACCAGTCTCTGGCCATGAATCCTTTCCATAACATTCCTCAAAAAGTGCTTATCCAACCTCTGCTTGGAGATCCCCAATAATGGGGAGTTCATTAACTCACTTCCTGAGGTGGCCTACTCTACTTCGGGACAGTTCTAACTGATATAGGGGGGAAAAAAAAACTTTCCAACAAGTCTACATCTAAAAAGTCCACCAATTGTTCCTAGTTCTGTCTTCTGGGGCTAAGCATAAAGTCCAACAATAATCCTTGAAGACTTTTTGGGCAATGCCTTGTGGCACATTTTCTCTTCCTCATGCTAAACATTTATAGGTTTCTCAATCAATTCTTGCAGGGCATATTATCTAGTCTTCTCACTATTTTAATCATCCTTTCCTGACATTTTTAATCTTTTCTACATCTTTTCTTACATGGAACATAGTACTTCAAATATTGACCAACCAGGAAAGAGAACTATAAATTCTTTTCTTGCCATAATGCATCTTAGTTCAGCCTGTTTTTGGCTGCCATATGACATTGTTGACTCATATAAAGCTTTTAGTCACTAAAACCGCCCCAGATATTTTTCATGGGAACTGTTAGAACTGCCCATGGCCTCTAACAAATTTTATCTTATTCAACCTGGTCTATTGTTCTAGCCCATCAAAGCCTTTTTGGATCTAGAATCTCTCAACTGATGCTTTAACTATCCCTCTTGTCAATTGCATATTTGACAAGCATACAATCTATGCCTTTAGATAGATAATCCACTGATAAAAATGTTGAACAAAAAAAACGTTGAACAGCCTAGTCACTCCACTTGAGACTTCCATCCAAATGGCTATTGACCTATTAAAAAACTACTCTCATTCTGGTTATTCAACCAATTCTGATTTTTCTTAATGTGCCATTATAAGCCCATATCTCCCCATCTTGTCCACAAGGGTAGCAAAAGAGACTTTGTTAAAAGTATATAGGGTTATGTACCTAGAGGCAGTATTTGAAGGGTTGGAAATGAAATGAGTGAGATTACTGAGGGAGGACATAAACACACATACATACATACATACATACATACACATACACACACACACACACACAGAAGAAGAGCAAGGTAGAACCTTGTGGAACACTTACTTTACAAGGTCAGAAAGACGATGAAGAGTGAGTGAAAGAGACAGAAAAGGAACAGTTAAAGAGGAAGGAGAAGGACAAGGAGTTTATGATCCCTGTGGACACAGACTGGCAGAGTGGAAAGGGTCCTGGTCCAGGGCTTACAGTCAGATGACCTGGGTTTGAGTCAAGCCTTTACTACTTAGTGCTTGTGTGACCTTTCACATATCATAGTTTCTATGAGTCATAATGGTGGAAGTAGATTTTGACTATTTCCAATAGATCACTTTGCTATCTCTTGTTCATATGATCTTTAAACCAAATTCTACTGATCCTCCTGTTTAAGCTAGATATTAGTAAACCTTATTTGATCTTTGTTTCCAGCTTCTATTTCCCTAAACACCCATAAACACGCTTTTTTCCTTTGTTTTTGTATTTGGACAGTCAGTCAGTAATTCCTTCCAGCTTTAACATCCCTAAAACAGTTTTTATTGGAGCCTGCTGTGTTAATGGTACTTAGTTGTCGCATAAAGACTAGCAACCTCACGATTAGAAAACATTAAAGCTGCCCTTCCCAAACTCTCCATCTAGAGCCATGGTTGGCAGACTGCTTGCTGCTTGGGACAGGCAATATTTTACCTCATAGAACCAGAGAAAGTCTTTGCTCAGGAAAGATTACTTCCTACCAAGTGAATACATATAGGGGATGCCACGCCCCAGAGTTCTACACTGTGTCACCTTTTGAGGTTGTTTTATAGGGTTGTGGTATTCAGAGATGGAAGGCACCTTGGGGATCATTTGTTCTATCCTTCTCACTTCACTGATAAGGGAACTAGGACCCAGAAAAGTGAAGTTATTTGCCCCAGATCATGGACTTGGAATTGAAAGAGACCTTAGAAGTCATCTATTCCAGTCTCTTACCGCCATTTTACAAAGGAACAAACTGAGGCTCAGAGACATTAAATGACTTACCCAAGGTCACCCACATAGTAATTGCCAAAGACAGCATTTGAACCCAGGTTCTCTGACTCAAAAGCCTGAACTCTTTCCATTCTACTACACTGCCCCTAACCACATAGGTGGTAAACAGCCGAATGAACTCTGATTTTATTTTGCCTGGTGATCTGTTAGCAATTATTTTTCTTCAGTCATAACTACTCAGAAATCTTGATAAAACAATATAAGACAAATAAAGCACTTTGTAAAACTTAAAGTGCTACCCAGGTCCTCACTGCCTGAAGGCCAAGTACGTTACATTTCTTCTTTCCATCAGGGTTTTCTGTTATGCTCACAGAGGTCTGCAGGCATCTAGTCTCGATGCCATTGGTTCAAGCCCCCAACAACAGTATTCTCCAAATTTTAGGGTTCTTCTGTACCCCAATACCATTTAACCACTTAACATTTACGTTAGGTTTTTACAAAGGCACATTTACTCTAAAGATATAGCAAGAACATAGAAAAATTCTCTCCACCCCCTTTACCACTTCTCTCTCTGGAAAGGGGAAGAGGATTGGATTCACAGCTTACCTTAGTTCCTCTATAGCATGGTCCCACTAAGTTCCAAGTCCAAAATCCCCTTGTTCTCCTGTCTCTGTAGCTAGGTGACTAGGTAGAGAGAGAGTTTTTCTTATTGCGGGGTGCCCCATGGAGCCTTCTATATCAGGTCAGGCTGGCTCTGGACATGCCTAACTTTATTCCCTGACCTGAGTTCAAATCCAGCTTCAGATACTTACTAGCTGTGTCACCCTGGGCAAGTCACTTAAGCTCTGCTTGCCTTAGTTTCCTCATCTGTAAAATGGGGATAATAATAGCCCCTACCTCTCAGGGTGGTTGTAAGGATAAAACGAAATAATATTTTTGAAGTGCTTTCCAAATCTTCAATATCTAGAAAAATGCTAGCTATTTTTATTATTATGCTATATAAATGTTAGCTATTATTATTAGCTCTTATTATATCATATAATAGATAACATATATATCAAATAATATACACACACATATATTATATATATATATATATATATATATATACTCACACACCTTACTAATAGATGACTTGTCCTAATACCATCCTATTTGACCTCTTAATGTGATCCAGAGACAATGGGACTTTTCAAGGGTTGGATGTAACATATATATCAAGTTCAAGCGTCACAGCCCCAAAGAAGGCTGGATAATAGGATTTTATCTTGGTTCAGATAAGCTTGAAGTTTCAAAATGAAATGTGGCAATATGGATTATCACAAAAATTCATACGACAACACAAAGCTATCCAAAAAGGATTAATTCAACCTTTTACATTGTGAAGAAATAAATTTTAAAAAGCCAAAATTTTGTTAGAGTTCGAGTATAGAAAGTTTCAGTTCAAAGGAAAGATATTTGGGGGAAAAATTATGAGTTAGAAAAAAGAGATTAAGAATATGGTTGTCATGGTAACTATGATGTTCACCACTGCAAACCATAATGTATATTCAGTAAAGTACCCTGGGATTTGCTTCTTTGGGATGAAAGACACTTTATAAATACAAAGTATTATCAACTACAAAATAATAATAATAAAAAATCTAAAAAGTCAGCCAGCAACTTGGAAAACACACTAGACTTGATTCTGCATACAGTTAAAAAGCAATTCTGAGTTTGTCTCCCAGACCTGTGAAGCCTGGATTCCCTTCCCCACAGCTGCCTCTTGAGCCCATGTTGAGGATGTGCTGTAGGGTATGGACCCAGCTCCAAAATTACTTTGTGACTCTCCTTTTTGATGCACTGTTATTTCTATGAGCAGGATAGCAATTTTCACTGGTTCCAGTTCAGGCTTCAGCAGCTTAGCAGATAGTAAATACCAAACTTTAATATATTCAGGACTGGAAACATGGTTATGGACATTGGTAGGGAAGGAGCAGGGCAGGTTGGCAGACCTCAAAGAGCCAAAGCTGAGGGCAGTGACCAGGGAATAAGAAGGAAGGGAGCTTAAACCAAGAACAGATCATTAAATTGCATCTGTGTTCTTGGGGCAGTGTCTTCATGGCAATGAGGTTTTCTGTTTTGTTTCATTTGGTTTTTCTAGGGAGTTCAGTTTCTGATATGGGGGACAGCTCTGAGTGTAGGATTTTCTTATGTCCTTGCATGGATCATTATATTGGTATTAGAAAGCCTACCCCCAGTGGAAAGAGTGCTGGACCTGGAGTCAGGAAGATACAAGTTCAAATTCAGACTAAGAAATTTAACAAGCTGTGTGAGCCTGCCTCAGTTTTCTCATCTGTAAAATGGGAACAACAATAGTGCCTATCTCATAGGATTGTTGTGAAGATTAGGGGAAGAGCTATATAAATGCTAGCTCTTAAGAAATCAGGGTCACCTCCATGTCACAAAGATGCCATGAGAAATAGGGGTTGTAATTATACCATACTTTAAAAACCTACCTACATTTCCATGTACCCTAGGATGTGTTCAAGAAAGAGCATGTGCACATGTGAAGATGTTTTGATTTCATTGAAATGTGTATAAGAATCACCACAAGAGGAAGTCAACAGTAACATTAGATGGCAAAGAATGAGTAGACTTTCATACAAATGAATTTTAAAAGTATTTCTTCAGGACTTAGGCCAACCACTGATAATTCAAACACTAAAATGAAGGTAGAAGCTGCTCTCCAGGCAGTCACGTTCTAATAGGTGAGACAGGGGAAAAAGGGGAGTGGTAGCCAGGGAAGGGTGTTTTAGTCTGGAAAGTTATCCCAGTGAGTGGAGCCAAATGGGGAGAAGACTGACAACTTTCCAGTAGTGCTAGCAATATTTATTTTATTATGCTTCTAGAATGGGAAAGGGATCAGGGTATACCTAGGGTGGCAAGGAAGCTGAAGAGGTGGTTGTGGTTTGCCCTTCATTCTTGAAGTGGACCATGACATCAAGGAAGACTATGATGACATGACTTGCAAGTGAATTGGATTTAAGTGACGGAGGGGTATGCAAAGTCACCAGCCTCACTTTCTTCTCCACAGCCATCTGGGTCCAGTGGCCAGATATAGATCAGGATGACTGGAGATGGCCCACGATGCAGTGGGAGACCTTGGACTTTTTAAGCACAGATCTTTTTGTGTCCTCACTTTGAGTGAGGCAAAGCCCATTCAGTGAATAGGCCTCTTTAAGAAGTGAGTCAAGGAATGGCCCTTTTAATTAAAAAAAAAATCAAACCGGGAGGGAAAGACTCTCAGGGTTGCTGGCCAAAAGAGAAACAGTTAACTATTTACATTCACTTAGAGCCAGGAAGGCCCAAGTAAGCATTAAGTGGCGCTTGGGCAGGGACCTATTATTGTCCAAGCAATGGGAGCCAAAGTGAATTGGGTTGAAGGCATGGTCTTCGAGAAAGAAATCTGGCCAGTAAACCCCAAGTTAACTAGGTAGGTTTCAGCCATCAGAATTTACCTTCTTTTGGGCAGAACACCCTGTTAAGTAAGGTGAGGAAAGGAAAGGGAGAGGGAGAGGGAGACTGGAGTAAAGGAGACGAGGGGAGAGGAGAGGACAAGCTGAGTTGCCCAGCTGGAACTGGCCAGCTGGGTCCTCGTTGGGGTGGACAGGGAATAAAGTTAAGCATGACTAGAGTCAGTCTGACTTGATATAGAGAGTCCCACGAGGCACCCAGCAATCAGGACAGTAAGGCCTCAGAGAGAGAATTCCATAATTGAAAGTATTAAGTCTTCCAGAAGGCAATTAGGTGGCAGCAGTGGATAGAGTGCCAGGCCTGAAGTCAGGAAGACTCATCTTCCTGAGTTCAAACCCAGCCTTAGACACTTAACCTGTGTGACCCTGGGCAAGTCACTTAACCCTGTTTGCCTCAGTTTCCTCATCGGTAAAATGAGCTGGAGAAGGAAATGGCAAACTACTCCATTATCTTTGCCAAGAAAACCCCAGCTGGGCTCACAAAGAGTTGGACATGACTAAAATGACTAACAAAAAGTCTTTAAGGGCATGTTCTCTGGTCCAGTGGCAAGATGACTGATGTGGAGATGATCTGAGAGTAAAGTGAAGCATGTTTAGGGCTGGCCTGGCCTAATATGGTGGGCCACCTGATGAAAGGATTATGTCACACTACACACCGACTGCTGCAGAACTACTAGGTGCAAAATCCCACCCTAGAGAGCCTTGGAATATACAAATAGGGTCATACCAAAGACCTTGGGATAACACATTGATGATGATGACTGATGATGTCAAATAGCAAGACTCTTCCACTAAGAAAACCTTTTCAATTCCGACTTCACTACAGTTGCTCTAATTATGTTAGCAGGACTTAGCTCTGGTACTTGGGTGTCTTTTGTGTGTGTGTGTTTAGCAAATTATATTCAATTCATAACTTTGCCCAACAAGATACATTCATCCCATATATTACTGTGGAAGTATGACATAGTAGGAAGAGTATCTAAAATAGAATCAGCAGAGATCTTGGTTTGAATGAATGATTCTGAATGAAAAGAACATTTTGTAGAATATATCAGAGGTATTTTGTGTTGACATGACCTTACTCTACATCAAACATCTCAGTGAAACAGATATTGGTATAGCAACAAACAGCATTTTTTGTGTGACCAGCAGTTGGCATAGTGCCTAACACATAGTAAGCACTTAATAACTATTTACTGATTGATTATGGGCAAGAAACTTGATTTCTTGGAGCCTCAGTTTCCTCATCTGTAAAAAGAGATACTTGAGCAATAACTGAGAATTTCAATTGCTTTAAAATTTATAAAATATCCAAATGTCTGGTATTGTGAACACACGTAGCTTTCATTTACTATACTCTTATCGATGGTAAAGCCCAGTTAATTAAAATTTGATACACCAGAAACTTCTTTTCTAAAAGACATTTGCCACATCTGAGGCTGTAGTTTTTTTCTTTACATACATTACTAAGAGACTCACAGAAGTATCTTTGACACTTTTCATACTTTTTCTATGAAGCGAATTCATATTTTAGTAATTACAATAACATTTACATACATTTGAACCATAGCAATACACATTCTGCAAAAGGACCGATTGTTTACATATTATAACGAATCATCAAATGAAGTGGCTACTAATGTGTTGTCGCTTTTGGGAACTGAGAGTCTGGTGGAAGGGAAGAAAGCTTCAGCATTAAATCTGCTTCCATATCCTGCGCCTTTTAATACATAGATTTCACTTCAACGTACATAGAAATCAATATGGTGCCCATATGGATTCATGAGTTCTTTACAATAATAGCTTGGTAGCCTTCCAAGGTTTGACACTTTTTTAGACACTTATAAATGAAAAGAGACAAATGACCCCCGAGTATAACTTCTTAGTAGCTAAACAATTTTGCAGCTGTGAGGGTTGATGGAAAAATGCATGTACAGTAAGACTTCACTGAGTTGGAACAAAGGAAACATGTTTGATTTATAGAATAATTTAAATAAATGCAATTCAATTAATTATAAATGCTGTATGTGTTGTAAAGCAAGGTACAAATGAGGAAAATAAATTATAATAAAACAATATTACAAAATCCTCCTACAATTCATAATGATGTATTGTGAGAGTGTGACAGTAATCCAGGGGCCTCATGTATATTTGATAGATGTCCCAGGTGATAATGGAGGTGCGACAGTAGCAATATTGGTTCTGACTCTGCTCATGCCCTGTTCTTGGCAAACCTAAAGAAAATTAGGCTATCAATTAATTAACCAGCAAGGAAGTGCAATATATATATTCTCCTACTATATGTATATATATGCTTCTAATAAGCGGTCCTTTCTTCCTTCCTTCTCTAGCCACTGGTCAAGGTGAAGGTCTTGCTAAGATTTTTGTAATGCAGCAAATGTTAGTTTGGTCCCAGTCCACTCCTGCTTTTGGTCATTAATCTGCTTTACCACTTTAAAGTGTTGGTCTTATCCCAGCTCCTCTGTCTCCACCTCTGCCATCACAACTCTCCAAGATCTGTCAAGTTCTTCCTTCATCGGTCCCAGTTTAGGATGCAGCAGCTTAGCAGCAGCAAGGAGCAAATGGGCATTGGTAGTGGTTTGTCCCACCATAGCTGTCCAGCTCTTCTCCTGATGGCATGAAATTGTTTGGAATGTTGGACCACTGTTAGAGGAACGGGTCCTCTGCTGTAGTAGGAGCTACCTTCCAAAAATGTTGTCTGAGAACGTCTGCCTGCCAACCACTTTATGTTGCCAGCGTGGCGATGCATATCTCTTTCTCCCCTTTCTCCTTTGCCTTAATCTTATGGCAAGAAGTTTCTTCAAAGGCAAGGGAAAAAAGAGATTTGGGGATTTGGGAATCAGTATACACATATGACCTGCTCTCTTTTGTGTCAAAATGACCTGTTTGCCTCTACTGAACTTCTGGGAGGAGAGAAGAATTCTTGCTCCAAAGAAAATGTAAGATTCTTCAGGTCATGTACTACTGAATTTTTGTCTTTGTATCTTTTACAGCCTAGTACCAAACCTTGCACATTGTAGGTACTTAATAAATGCTTATTGATTTGGACTCAATGTACATAGTGGGTACTTAATAAATGCTTATTGAATTGAATTCACAAATATTCCATTTCAACTTTCTTTTTGATAAGAACTATGCTTCACACAC
This sequence comes from Vombatus ursinus, assembly GCF_900497805.2. Taxonomy (NCBI): domain Eukaryota; kingdom Metazoa; phylum Chordata; class Mammalia; order Diprotodontia; family Vombatidae; genus Vombatus; species Vombatus ursinus. Next base: position 35,974,634 of record NW_020954557.1, on the reverse strand, counting down.
AATGGCCACTCAATCATCACAGATTCTGAATATACTTTTAAAATTGATAATACTTATAAATAACATTCCTAGATGGAATTAGACATAGTAGCCTCTTCCAAACTATTTAGTGGCATAACTATTTTTGACACAATGCAAATAGGGATCTTGAGAGAAAAGTTCAATGTTAACAACTCAGTCTGAAGGGACACCTCTTCTTCCAGCTCAGAGATACCCCCTGATTCAAGGAAGCCCCTCCCCAGCCTTGGCTCTAACTCCTGCTCTAGCCATAGTCTCCATTTATCTGCAAATCCCAAGAAACCCTTCTGAGATTTCATTTAATGTGTGGCCTTATGCCAACTCAAATGATAACTCCATTCTATGGTTCAATACTGAAGTACTTCCCTCCTAAGATGTTTTGCTTATAGAGACCTTTTCAGTAGTTGATCTCCTGCAGCAAAGTCTGTCATTTCAGCTTTATGGCACTGGATGACAGGGCAGGGCTTTGTACACAGTGGGCATTCAATAAAGGGTAATGATAACAGTATGTAAAAACTAGATTCATGGGTGTTTCAGGAAATAAGCATGCGCATTGGTAACTCCATCCACCAAAAGAGTCGACCAAGAATGGTTCACATCATATAGAAGAGTGAATATTCTCAAGAAACCTCACTGCCCTCAAGCACTTTTCACAGTTGCTCAAAAAAAAAAAAAGCTCAATTCCGACCCATTCCTGCTGTTTGCTGAATGCTTGCTATCACAACAATTATGTTTTAGGACTTACATGCCCAACATGAGCTCTGGTAATGGTTAATACAAGTGAATATTCTAGCATACTGGGAACTTGGCAGTCACCTCCATCTCAAGCTAAGCTCAGTCCTTTCCATTAGACTCTCCTTAATATATACGTAGAGACTTAGATTTCAATTCTTAAAGTAATGAGACAATTCCTCGTGTGGTTCAAAAATTTGACTCTGAAGGCAATTTTTACTCAGGGCTACAAAAATACTTTGAATGATGATTGCATTCTGTTTGAAGGTGGAAAACACTTATTTGAACACATAATTTTGGTTATCTTTATTTAAAAAATAACCCTTGTTAGAGCTACACCTTATATTTTAATTTTCCATATCTTATAAAAGTCTCTGCAGATCTAGGTGCCAAAGTGACTATTAGTGACTTTTTTTTGTAGCTTCTTGTAGAACTTGAAAGCTACTAATGTTAAATTAACAAAATTGAAGTATCTGTACTACAGCAATGGAAATGTGAAAGATAAACTCTATTTGGGGGAAAATTCTGTTTTTCGAGCTACAACTTTCCTCACATAATAGCAGCATTCAGACCACCAGTGGGACGCAAGTGTTTTATCCTCAGTAGCTTTGGAAAAACATGACGGAAGGGAAAAGAAAAGGCAAACTATGAAAATGACATTAAAATATACCTACTCATTTAATTTCTTAGTTTAAGTAGAAGAAAATAATGTTTTCTACTATATCCACAAATATGGAGAATGTGGTCAGCAACTTTCTTTTGAATATACCAGGACAAAAAACACATGTACTCTTCAATGGATGAGAGGTCCCACTAGTTTTCCTTAGCCCCACCTAAAAGCTTTAATACTTCATATGAATACTTCAGAGGCATCTACATGGCACAATGAGCGCCTGGCCTGGACTCAGAAAGACCTGAGTTCAAATCTGGCCTCAGACACTTACTAGCTGGGTAATCCTGGACAAGGATTTTGTTTGCCTGTTTTGCCTCTCTGTAAAATGGAAATAATAATGGTGTCTGCCTCCCAGGGTTGTTGTGAGAATCAAACGATATAATAACTCTAAAGCACTTAGCATAGTGCCTGGAATAAAGTAAGCACTATATAAATGTTAGTTATGATGATGATGATGATGATGACTGATGATGTCAAATAGCAAGACTCTTCCACTAAGAAAACCTTTTCAATTCCGACTTCACTACAGCTGCTCTAATTATGTTAGCAGGACTTAGCTCTGGTACTTGGGTGTCTTTTGTGTGTGTGTGTTTAGCAAATTATATTCAATTCATACCTTTGCCCCACAAGATACATTCATCCCATATATTACTGTGGAAGTATGACATAGTAGGAAGAGTATCTAAAATAGAATCAGCAGAGATCTTGGTTTGAATGAATGAAATTATAATAATGATAATAATTGACATTAATATAATAATTTAAAGTTTGCAAAATGCTTTATTAACATTATCTTACTTGGTCTTCTCAACCCTTTAAGTAAGAAATGTTTTTTTTTTTCCCATTTTACAGATGAGGCTGCAGGAGATTAAGTGACATACCTATGGTTATACAACTACTACAGTTTACCACTGTAATGATATCAGAAACAGAATGATACCAAGAAAAGGAAGCAGAGGAAAATGACACGAGGAAATGGTGAAGCCCAGTTGAAGTGATAGGTATAGCAGTGACTGCTGAGATGTAAAAAGAGCTTTCAAAGCCAGGCCAGCACAGGAGATGGAGTGGTTCATTTCAAACCAAAAATTAAATGCATCACATAATGTAATGGCAACCATTCATATTCTTGCAAAGAGAAGGTACAGCTATGAATCAAAGAATGGCCTTACTAATTGGACTCATCGACCTCTGAGATCCTTTGCAATTTGAATATTCTATGATTCTAATTAAACATTGACTTGGCAGTAGTGATGGATAATTATCCTTAGTCTCAAAGCAATAAAATGGACAGTATCTGCATGTCCAATTCCAATGCACAGCTTTCAGAAAATCCTCATTTGCCAAGAAAACCTAAGAAATGATCTTTCTCTCAAAACCCATTTATTCGGTACATTGGAGAGTCAGAAGGGTAGCTAAAAGAAGGGCATCAAACTGGGAGGCAAGAGAGCAGTGGGTCCAGATCTTGCCTTGGGCACTCCATGGTTGGGTCCCTATGTGTAAATTATCAAACCTCTTGGGAGGCTAGTTTCCTCATCTTAAAATGAGGATAATATCTATAGTATTTACCTTACATGATTACTGTGAAGAGCAAATGTGATTATTTTTCTAAAGTGCTTTGAAAACTGTAAGGTGCTCTGTCAACAGGCATTTATTTGCCAGCTATTATTATTATTATTACTTTCATTTGAATACCTACTAAGTGCAAAACGATATTATATGTATGGGAATTTAACTGTTACATAGCAGTTTTTCTACTAAAGGTGCTTAAAATCTAGTAAGGATGATAAGATACAAACAAATTAGAGCATCAATCAATCAACAAATGTTTATTAAGGGCCTGATAAATGCCAGAAATTTTGCTGAGCATTTAGGATATAAACACAATAGATGAAAAACACAGTAAATGAAACAATCTCTACTCACAGGAGTTTATTACAAATGCTTAAGAATGGAAGGGAAAAGGATTAAGCAGTTATTAAGCTTCTACTCTGTGTCAGGCACCATTCTAAGTGTTTCACAAATATTGTCTCATTTGTTCCTTACAATATTATTATCCACCTTTTACAGTTGAGGAAATTGAGGCTGAAAGAGGTTAAGTGACTTGCCCAGGGTCACACAGCTAGTAAATGTCAGAGATTAGATTTGAACTCAGGTCTTCCTGATTCCAGGCCCAGTGCTCCAGCCATTGTGTCTCACAGCTTCCTGAAGAGTATAATGCACTATGAGACTGGATGAGAGATTTTATCTCCATCTTTAGGATGGGAAGGTATGTTTGAAAATAAGGACAATTTTTAATAGATCAAGCGTCATTTGAATTTGGGATTTGAATGTTGGGTAGGATGTCAAATCAGACCGTAACTATTAGAGACTTCTGGGTACAGGGAGCAGTATAAGCAAAGACAGAGGTGAAGAATCATGGCATGGGTATCAGGCAGGTGCTGGTAGAATCATGGCACCTAGAGCTGGAAAGGACCTTAGGGAACATCTAACTAGTCTAATACTCCCACTTTACAGGTGAGAAAACTGAGGCACTGAGTTGCCCAAGGTCAAATAGATTGTTAATTATTTAGCACAGTTAGGTTTTGGACTGAACCCTTCAGACTCCAGATCTTTCACTGGCCCAGAGTGATCCAGTTGGACCATGGCCCAGACTATGTGAGACTAGAAAAGTGGGAAATAAAACAGAAAAAAATACAGTAATGCCAGACTGTAGGCACACAAGTACAATTCACATTATATAGAAAAACTAAAACAAAGAAAGCATCAAGAAAACTCTTGTGAGCTTTTAGGAAACCTGGCAGGAGTGGCATGATGAGACCTTCTAAGTGATGTGCTAGGTACAGGATCATTTCAACAAACTCAGTTTGGAGGCCCACAGTTTAAGTTTATACCACTGTAGAGAAGTTTATTCTTGTTAGACTGTCAGTTCATCTGCTAGTCATCAAGGGGAAAAAAGTTTGTGTGTGTGTGTGTGTGTGTGTGTGTGTGTGTGTGTGTGTGTGTGTGTGTGTGTGAGAGAGAGAGAGAGAGACAGAGAGACAGAGACAGAGAGAGACAGAGAGACAGAGAGAGACAGAGAGACAGAGAACAAGGCATTTGAGATGGGGGAACAGAGGATTAAAAAAGAAAACTTTTCTAAGCAAATTAGTATAGTTGTAAAACTAATAAAGTTATTATAGAACATTAACTTTAAATAGAAACTTCCCAGTTTTAAATTAGTGCAATAATCCCTGTTTCTTAAGGCCCAGGAGTATAAGACGTATAGAGGGAATGATCTTCTGACTTTGGATGGCACAGGAAATAACTATACTTATTATTATTTGTTTAGTAATTTCAGTCATGTCTGACTCCTCATGATCCCATTTGGGGTTTTCTTGGTAAAGATGGTTTGCCATTTCCCTCTGCAGTTCATTTTACAGATGAGGAAACTGAGGCAAATAGTAAGTGACTTGCCCAGGGTCACACAGCTAGTAAGTGTCTGAGGCCAGATTTGAACTCAGGAACATGAATCTTCCTGACTCCAGGTCCAGCATGCTATCTATTGCACCACCTAGCTGCCCTTATATACTAATTATACTAATACCATATATGTTAAACTATAGCTATAAATGTATATCTAAGTACACACTATACTACATATACTAATAACTATATTGCTTCTCAATGTACCAGTAGCTTTGCATGTCTGGATCTAGTTTTTATTTGGCATCCTTTAGTAAAGATATATAATAGACATAAGTGGGCTCTAGCATTTTGCCAATAGTGACGTATAAGAAGTGGCAAAAAAACAGATATTTTCTATGAGATGTGGAAAAGGAGGTGAGCCACAGATGCCAAGAATGATAGATAACAAATAGAGAGCCCAGGCCCAGAAACACAATGGCAAGTTTGGTAGATACTTTACAAAGGATTTTTTTGAAAGATGCTATTAAGAGTTAGACATGAGGAAAAGACTCAGCCCCAAAGAAGAGAGAAAATATACTTCTTTTCCTTTTTTGAAGAAGTAGAGGATTATGGGTATGGAATTTGCATGTACTATCAGACTTGGTTGATGTTTTGCCTGGTTTTACTAACCTGCTTCCTCCTCCACCTTTCCCTCTCATTAAAAAAAAAAAAAAAATCTTTGAAAGAAGGGATAGATCTTTGGGGAGGAGAGGGAGAAGAAGAGGGCTATATTTAGAAGTGAAGGTGATATAAAAACAAAAGATATCGGTTAAAAAATTTAAACAAGGGGATCAAGTTCAGAAAGAAAGGAGAGAGAGAGAGAGAGAGAGAGGAGGAGGAATAAGGAGGAGAGACTCTTTGGTATACTCTGCTCCTAAAACCTCAGGCAGCTTCCAGCAAAGCCCAGTAGTTAAGACTTTCCCTAGTCAATCTCGCAGTACTCCAAATGCAGATATATGGAAGAAGTTACTCAGATAACTAGGCACCTCAGAGCCCAACCATTTTGCCACAAAGATTTCACCTGGTACACTTGTTCTCACTCTTTCTATCCAAATGATATTTATAATCACAACCTAAGGTACAGTCAAATTTCACGCCAGAGCACTGGGCTACAAAAATTACTTTTTTTTTTGGCGAGGCAATTGGGGTTAAGTGACTTGCCCAGGAAGTATCAAGTGTCAGGTTGGATTTGAACTCAGCTCCTCCTGACTCCAGGGCTGGTGTTCTATCTACTAGCTGCGCTATATAAGTTACTTGCAGCAGCAGCTTTAGTGAGAGAATAGCTGGTGTCTTTTCTGGGATTACTGGTAACATCCTCCATCTTGCTGCCCTTCTGATCTTCCTTCATCAGGGTAACAAATGCACTTATTCCAGGCTCTTGATGGCCAAGTGGCACCACCAACCCAACCTGTATCTACCGAGTCTTGGAAGCAGCAGCCTGGAACTGCCAGTTTACTTTCTAAGTGCTTCTTGTAGATGAACAATGTTGTTGCTGGAGAGGATTTTGGAGATGTTCTAATCTCATTCCCTCATTTGATACACTGTATTGATGACCGAAAGTTGCATAGATGGTGGCAGAACTGGAACCAGGAAGCAGGTTTCCTGATACCTCCTCCATTTCTCTGTACACTATGTCCTGCTACCTCTGTTTTCTTTTATCCTATTCTAGTCACTACAACTCTCTTAATTGGCCTGAGATTATATTGTTGTTGTTGGTGGTGGTGGTGGTATTTTTCAGGTTGCCATGATGTAACTGACTCATTTACCTAACAGGCCATTAAAACTGCCAGATTGTTTTCAAAGTTGCTGTTAGCTAGCCCCTCCTCAGTTAGTGAGGTAGGAAGACAAGCAGGAAAGTTTAGTGACTCTTCAATAAAGGAAATAGGGAGAATTTGGTGATAGTGTTAGCGGGATGTCAAAAGGTAGAGAGAGGTCATGTGAGATGAATGAGACCTCAACCGAGGTTAGTAGATTTGGCAAGTAGGAGATCAGTGGTGACCTTTGAGAGAGTGATGGAGGTTAGATTGTAATAAGTTGAGGAGAGGGGGTAATGAAGAAAAAGAAGTGCCATCTAAATTTCAGATGCAAAATTAACTGTACATTCCCAAGTACTTCATTATTTCTAGATAGGCATTTTGCAACTCAATTATCTTAGACAAATAACAAAATCAAGCTTGAATTATTTGTATTCATTGTAACTCACATCCATTACAAAGTAATGCCTTGGGGCAAGAATTACGAGGTTCTATTTTCTTTTCTTTTCTTTTTTATTGTGCCAAATATGTTGTTGTATTAAAATGCATTATGATTTATGATGCTCAAGATAAGAATACAACAATCCATTTCTCCTTCCATATGTGCTTGTAGACCAACATGTTATTTACTTTTTAAAAATCTGATTTTTTTAATATGGACTTGTGATTTTATTTGCTATAGGGGACTTAGGGTATGGAAATTGCTTCCACTCATACATCCCAGCAATTGCTTTGTAACTTAGTCTGGGAGAGTTCTCTGGGGACGTTGAAAGGTTAAGTGATTTAGCCATGGACATATGGTTAATATTTGACAGAGGAATGTCTTGAACCCAGATCTTCTTGACTCCAAGGCCAGAACTTTATAGGTTCTATGCCAGGCTGCCTACCTTATTTGTATTGCTTTATTTAAAAGGGAGTAGTCATGGTTTATTACAGGTTTATACTACCAGATTTTAAGTAACACAGAAGACTGGCTTCTCTTTCTGAGCAGGCAAATAATACACTGTCATTTTCTTTACCCCATGGAGTGATCGACTACTCTTTTTGCCATTGTTTGAAGATGAATGTAGGGATACCAGCACCTGGTATCCAAATGCAATTGGCCTCCTGTGTGCTGTGGGCTCAAGGGATGATGGCATGTAGTCTGAAGGACCATGATTACTCATTTCCTGATTTATAACCTCAACCACATCTGAAAGTAGTTCATTTAATTTTATAAACTGTTGGAGACTTCATTAGAAAGTATCCTAAGAAGGCCTTTGAACAATGCTGAGCACTGTTCACAGATCAAAATTATAGCATGCATTAGGACTTTTAAAAACGGTTTTATTTTTAGGGCATTGCACATTGGCAGTTTCAGATTCTCATTAATAAAAATATACTGAACGGGACTCTCATTTCCTCTCCTCTCCCCTCCCTGTCTAGACCTATAATTTCACAGTTGAGAGAACTAGTTTGAAAACTTTCTTCCCCAGAGCAAGTTGGCAACTCTTCTGTAACTTACAGTCTATAGAGACTTGCCTGGGAGACACTGAGAAGTGACTTGTGTGAACCTCGAACCTCATGAATCCCACAAACCCCAATTTGAAACAGAGTCTACTCTAAGAAAGAGACAAACAAAATTGGGGTACACATGCCCACAGTTTAATTTCTCTCAAGGTAGCTTGACATGCATTGCATGGGAGTGCAGTCCAAAATTGGTCCCCCCTAAGGGGGCCAGTTCAGAACTGGCTCAGTTTGGGATTTTGGGGTACAACCTTATATATCCTTCGAAGAGTAGGTGTTCCCAAGGGGTGCCAATCAACCATGATTGGTTGACATACTAGGAGGAGGGTGGGTTCCTTAAATTACTCAGTCCACAGGGGCCAATGTCTCCTGCCATCAAAGGAAATACCACCCCCAATCTTGGAAGTCTGTCTCCACCCAAACCTGAGTAGGATAAAATCAATTCAGGCCTGGGTTGGAGTTTGACCAAGGTTAGAAGATTTAATGCAATCTCATCATCAGAGATGCCCTTCTGAAGAACTTTGGCCAGAAGGCTGGCAGGATGGAGCTCTGAGTCTCCAGTACACAGATTACCAAGAGAAATTATTTTTTTACACTTGACAACAATTGTGAGGTGACACTGTGGCCAAATGAAGCAAGACTTCAACCTAGGTCTAGCTCCCATAGTCTACCCTGTGCATCAAGATTGCATCTGCCTATATCTAAACACTATACTCACATCACCTAGCAATGCTAAATTCAATGTGTATTTACTAATTCTGACATCATCCAGAAGATTATCTCTTTGAACAGTGTAACTACTGAATTCATTTTTGCCCTTTTCTGGACCTTTTCCGACCATCCCACTGCAATGGTTACAACTATGGAGTTGAAAGAGACACAGTTATGTGGGGTGTTTTCTAACATAGGATAAAAGCTGTGTGCGTCTGATGATATAGTTCAATTGGGAAGGACTCAGAAGTCAAGAATTTAGAGTTAAAAGGGTCAAAATCTTAATATTCTTTTTTTATGAACTATTTAAAAAGGTCATTCTTTGCCACAGATAAATTTAATAGAGCAGACTTTCTTTTTATGAATATTGTATTTTTTATATAATTTCTTAGCATTTTTAGAGAACTTGGTTTGGGAAATTTTTTTTAAGCTTCTGAACTTTTGTCTAGGTTTCAAAATGATTCCCAGCTTATTTGGGGACTGGCTGATAAGTAATAACAACAGAATTTTGGCAAAAACAAACATGGATCATTTTAGATATCTTATTGAAGGAAGAAGGCCAACTATGCTACTAATACTATCATGACCACTGATACTATCATGATGTTAGCCCAAATGTTATATTGTTACCAAATTGGTTATATTGTAGTCCAGTTCAGAGGCTAATTATGTATGGGTACAGCCTTAGTCACTGAACCAGGGAATCTGACAAAGAAATTTAAACGGGAATTTTAATAATTCAAAATGAATATACTTTTTATGGCTTTGTAACAAACATTGTTTTATGGTTTCTGATGTATCATCAGGGAAATGAAATAAAATGAGAAAAATAATTCAAAGGGGGAAATATCCTCCAAACAGGTTGTTTTTCTCTACCTCAGTTACCCTTAATGGAAGTTGGATACAAATAACCATTTAGCAAAAACAAAACAAAACAAAACAAACAACAACATTCAACACTTGGATTCAGTTCAGTCAGTCATTTTTCAGCTGGGTCTGACTCTTTGTGACCCCATTAAGGGTTATCTTGGCAAAGATACTGGAGTGGTTTGTCACATTTGGATAGTCTAATAAGTTTTGTAGAGTCAGAATTAGATCACCTGCCAAAGATGTTAAAAAAGAAAAGTGAAACGGACTCACAAAGTAGAGAACAAATGGAGATTATGGAAAATATAAAACTGAAATACAGTCTAACAGACAAGAAAGTATTAGAAGTGTTTCGAGAAGTTCAATATACTCAACCATTTCCAGAAGGAAGGAAATTGAAGAGAAAACATGTAAATATCCCTGCTCTGGTGAATCGTTCCTTATTTTGATATTTCTAAGGCACCTCAGCCATTTGATCAAAGATAGCTACACTAGGGACACTCACTCTTCTTCTAAAACCATACATCTACAAGCTTTCTCAGATCTAGTTTGTTATAGAAAGTGCTTATAGAAATAAAATTAGGTTTCTTTAGTACATTGATGATCTTTTTGACATATTCATGTTTTTGTACTGTTTTAGTGACTACAAATTAAACTGTATTGTGTATTGTACATAACTATGACTGTATATTGTCCAGATCCTTTTATTTGTTTCCAAGTCAAACCAGCTAAGCTATTTTTTTGGGAAACTTCCTTGCCCATTAGGCAAACACCAATTTTTATCAAACACAGTATCTAGAGGGTTAGGTCAAATTATGTTTCAGATAAGTATTACACCATTTCAAAATGCAAACCTTTCGCTGTACCTAACTCCACTTTGTACATAATTCCAAAAATATTTCATATTCAGTAGCCCAAGGGAACAGTAAGCATTTTCTTTTCTAGCAGAGTAGGTAATTAGTAAAGTAATTTATTTTACATAATGCATATTTTAAGAAGTACCTGTATAATTTTATGATGCTAGTAATACCATATACACTAATATAATATACTCTAGCCATAATACAATAAATGAAAACACATGGACCTCATCTCAAGGATCTAGAAAGCCTTGGTGAGGCATGACTGGAGCACAGAGAATAATTTAGACAGACAGGTTATACTTTCTTTTAACCTATTAGATGTTAATAGGCAATATAATTTTCAAGTTTTGGCAAAGCACAATTAGCTCATAACATTTCATTTCCCCCATCTGCTGTTTTACTCAATCTGCTCTGATGGACTTGACATACATTGAGGAAAACCTTGTGATACCACTTGCTTTCTGATGAAGACACAACATCATGCCCTCCTGTTTCCAAAACTTTTCATCTATGCCTTAAACTCTGCTCAGTAGCTAATAAAAATATATATAAATGTTGTGTAATTTTCTAAATATACAACTGAGAATTTACTCTTTAAGATCCCTAATTGTTAAAGGGATGGAAAGACTGCAAGAGGTAGATGGAATAGTTCATAATATTAGAAGATAAACTTGGCTCATGGTAAGAGCACTTGTGTCTCAAGGCAGTTTTGAAGGTGAGACTCAGCAATTCAATACCAGCCGCCCATTATGGATCACTAAAGCAAATATCATATTTCACTATTCAAAAAGTTCATCAAGAGGTCACAATACTTGTAATGTGCATGTAATGATAGACAACTATATTAATAGCCAACTTAGGAACAGAACAATAATGACTCTCCTATATCACGTGTGGACTTTTTGCAATATTTTTGTTCAGTTGTTTTTCAGTCGTGCATGACTCTTTGTGAGCCCATTTAGGGTTTTCTTGGCAAAGATACTGGAGTGGTTTTCCATTTCTTTCTCCAGCTTATTTTTACAGATGAGGAAACTGAGGCAAACAGGGTGAAGTGACTTGCCCAGGGTCACATAGCTAGTAAGTGTCTGAGACCATATTTGAACTCAGAAAGATGGGTTTTTTTGACTCCAGGCCCAGTACTTTATCCACTGTGCCACCTGGCTGCCCTATTTGCTGTATATGTACATGTATTTGTATGTGTATATGTATATGTATATGTATATATGTATGTATATCTATAGAGAGGTGCATGTACTATATATGTGTACATACATGTATATGTGTACGAATATGTATTTTTGTGTGTATATACTGTCATATGTTAGTATATGTATATTAGTATAATGTATATATGTATATGTGTGAGGGTATATGAAATTAATTTAGTGTTTGAACCAGTACAGGACTAGGAACTGGACCCATAATTTCTCTGGAAGGGGGAATTCAGATGAGAAAACTCCTTCCAGCAGTATAGGTCAGCACCTTCTCAGAAACCTATAGTCTCAGTGAATTTCCCAGAACCCAGAGAGTTGAAGTAACTTGCCCGGAGTCACATAGCTAGTATGTGTAAATGATACATGTGAACCCAAGTCTTTCTGTCTCTCAGGCCAGCACTCTAGCCATTGTCTGTCCAACCATTATAAGGATGCTTAATGTCACTGTAATTTTGCGTTCTTAAATGAGGTGTAAGCAAGTGAAGTCTTTAGGTTATTTGGTAAAACCAAATAGTCATGAAGCCTCAAGGTTGTCCCCTCTCTGTCCTTCCCAGTCTCCAATAAAGAAGGGGGATGGAATTACTTGGCAGCTCATGGTGTAATTGCTGTAAATTGAGTACTTTTTTAGTGGTGTCTAACACTTCATGACCCCATTTGGAGTTTTCTTGGCAAAGATACTGGAGTGATTTGCCATTTCCTTCTCCAATTCATTTTACAGATGAGGAAACTGAGGTAAACAGGGTTAAATGACTTGTCCAGGGTCACACAGCTAGTAGATGTTTGAGGCTAGTTTTGAACTTACAAAAACTCTTCCTGACTCTAGGCCCTGTGCTCTATCCACTGTACCACTTAGGTACACAATTGCTGTAGACTGTAGTAGAAAAAGAAAATGGTATTGAGTCTCAGGAAATCTGAGAGCTAGTTCAAATTCTGACAATAAAAACTGTGTGATCACAGACCAGTTATGGCACTTCTCTGGGCCTTAATTTGTACCATCTGTAAAATGAATGGGATGGAACGGAGCCAAGATGGTGGAGTAAAAGCAGTGACTTGCTTGAGCTCACCCCAAACCCCTCCAAATACCCATAAAAAATGACTCTAAACAAATTCTAAAGCAGCAGAACTCACAAAAAGACAGAGTGAAACAAATTTCCAGCCTTAGACAACCTGGATGGTTGATTGGAAAGGTATATCATGCCAGGCTGGTAGAGGAACACAGTTTCACATGGGCATGCAGGCTGCAGTGAACCTGGAGCAGGCCTCAGAGGACTGAAACACAGGCAGCTGTGGTGGTTTCCAGACTTCTCAACCCATGAACGCCAAAGACAACTTAGAAGGTCAGTGGGAAAAATCTGTTTCTGTGGTGAGAGAGAAGTGCAGGGTCCCAGCCCCATTGCCTGAGCTTGGCTCCGGGGCGACGGCTGCCTCCTGAGCTTCTGGCCCACAGACTGAGGGGGAATTGAGTAGCTGATCAGAGGGGGATTGCAGGGAGATCTCTGCTGGTGCAGGATTCTCTTGCTTTGCCCATGCTTAGATCTGGGTCACAGTTTTAGGTGGCTGTCTTGGGGCAAGGAGGAACGCTGACGTGGTGGAGCTTGTAGTGGCTGTGGAGAGGAAACCCTCCTCACAGTTCCAAGACAGAAAAGAGTGCTTGTGGTCACTCATAGACCAGAGTACAGGCCAGGAAAGCAGTAAACACCTCACCCTTGATCATAGCACCTTGGAAGAACTGAAAATTTAAGGTCCTTAGAAATATCTCTGAAAAGAGCTGCACAAAACCCCTAAAGCTTGGGACAGTACATTCCCCACACTGGAAACAGACCCCTACCTTAACAAAGAGTTTATAACTCAAGTAATTGGCTGGGATCATGAGTAAGCAGAGCAAAAAGAGTCAGACTATATTATCTTACTTTGATGACAAAGAAGATCAAAACATACAACCAGAAGAAGACAACAAAGCCAAAGCTCCTACATTCAAAGCCTCCCAGAAAATATGAATTGGTCCCAGGCCATGGAAGAATTCAAAAAAGACTTTTTGAAGCAAGTAAGAGAAGTAGAGGAAAAACTGAGAGTGATGCTGAAGGAGACCCAAAAAAATACTGAAGAAAATAACACTTTAAAAAATAGACTAACCCAAATGGCAAAAGAAGTCCAAAAAGTCAATGAGGAGAAGAATGCCCTAAAAAGCAAAATGGGCAAAATGGAAAAGGAAGTCCAAAAGCTCACTGAAGAAAATACTTCCTTAAAATTAGAATGGAGCAATTGGAAGCTAGTGACAATTTGAGAAATCAAGGCACTGTAAAACTAATCCAAAAGAATGAAAAAATAGAAGAGAATGTGAAATATCTCATTGGAAAAACAACTGACCTGGAAAACAGATCCAGGACAGAGAACTTAAAAATTATTGTACTATCTGAAAGCCACGATCAAGAAAAGAGCCTAGACATCATATTTCAAGAAATTATCAAGGAAAACTGCTCTGATATTTTAGAACCAGAAGGCAAAATAGAAATTGAAAGAATCCACCAATCACCTCCTGAAAGAGATCCCCAAAGGAAAACTCCTAGGAATATTGTAGCCAAATTCCAGAATTCCCAGGTCAAGGAGAAAATATTGCAAGTAGCCAGAAAGAAACAATTCAAGTATTGTGGAAACACAATCAGGATAACACAAGATTTAGCAGCTTCTACATTAAGGGTCCAGAGGGCATGAAGTATGATATCCCAGAGGGCAAAGGAGACAGGACTACAACCAAGAATCACCTACCCAGCAAAACTGAGTATAATCCTGCAGGGGAAAAAATGGTCATTCAATGAAATAGGGGACTTCAAGCATTCCTGAGGAAAAGACCAGAGCTGAATATAAAATTTGACTTTCAAATACAAGACTCAAGTGAAATGTGGAAGACGTAAACAGGAAAGAGAAATCATAAGAGACTTATTAAGGTTGAACTGTTTACATTCCTGCAGGAAAAGATGATAATTGTAACTCATGAGTCCTTTGTCAGTATTAGGGTAGTGGGAGGGAAAAATTATAAGTGTGTATAGATAGATAGATAGATAGATAGATAGATAGATAGATAGATAGATAGATAGATAGATAGA